>NC_138562.1:20759222-20776722 GCF_964273705.1 Natrix helvetica | reverse complement strand
AGTAGAGGTTTAGCAAAAAAAATCAGGGGTGTCCAATCTTGTCAACTTTTAAGACCTGTGGACTTCAACTCCCAGAATTCCCTAGCCAGCTACTGTTCTGACCGAAGCTTCCCAAGAGCATAAAACAAACTCCTTGTCCCAACAAAAACCCTTTTGTTAATTGACTATGAATTCTGCTCCTTCACATCCAGCAAAGTCTCTCGAGGGAGTATTTACAGTCACAGACCTTATCTGGCTTGGAGAGCTGCCAGGCCGATATCTGCAGAACTTGGCAAGGAATCTCGGAGAGTCACGAACCAATGAAGCAAACTAATTGTCTCCTGCAAACTCCACTCCCCTTTCGCTCCTCTTTTATTTCCTCTGGGAGGGGCCATTCATCCTCCTCCTGTGGCCTTCCTCCCAAGTCGACCCCTGTTCTTAGCTGTTCCCTTTGTCTGGCAACTCTGCGCATGTGCACACTGGGAACAGGCTCCAGCTGTTCTTCTGTCCCACTGATGTCTGACTCCGAAGACAGCTGATAACTGCTGCCAGCTCCACTGGTCATTGGTGGGCCACAACAGCTATATATGTTGTTTCATGAAGTATGTAATGTTGCATGTTGCACATAAAAAAACCTAGATAAAAGGACGGATATTGGCAGAATGAGAAGAAAAATTAGGCAAACGTGCCTGCAAAAATGCATTTATTAGAAAAACCGCTTCAAGGCTCATCAATAGAAATATGAACAGGAAGGGGCCCATGGTATATATTCAGATTTTCCCATCATGTTTTAAAAACCTAGAGGCAGAAGGTTTAAAACAGTAGAGCGATGCCTTGATTTAGACTGATCTAGTTTTGTCGAAAGCTTCTCGTGCACTTTCCATTCTCCATCTGTATTTCGTATCATCGTAATTTTGCTTTTTATTGGCATTATTCAAAAGGAAAAGGTTTAGAGACAAAGAAGCAACTTTCTCCAAGGGTTTACTAATCTCTAATTTGTAGACACTTTTCATTTTCCTTTATTAAATTCACTCTGGAGCTGTATTTATTTTTGACTGTAGATGGCAAGAGAGAACAAGGAATATCTTCCTTTGCAACCGTAAGAAAAATCTGCAGCTGATTCAGAAAGTCAATCATGGCTCACTCAAGTCCACCCTCTTCTTCCTCACAGGGGTTTAGCACAACATGTGAAACAGTTTGCCCATATTTATTCCATAAACCATCGTTAAAAGAAACATATATTAGTGCAATATATGATATCAGCCAGTTTATTACCTCCCAGTTGCATCTCAAGTTTCCTGGAACCAATTTATATGGGGAATGAATTCCATTCAATAAGCCTAATCAGTGTTTGTTGACTTTACCACAACTGCCTAAGTTCTTAAGTTTCTGGTGGTGGGTTGTTGTTGTTTTTTTTGAAGACGTTTTGCTTTTCATCCAAGAAGCTTCTTCAGCTCTGAGAGCAGAAGAAGCTTCTGAGAGAAGCCGAAGAAGCTTCTTGGATGAGAAGCGAAACCTCTTCAAAGAAAAACCAGAAAGTCCAAGTTACCTCTTGGAGGGAAAAAAGCACCTTTGGGACAACCATGACCTGGATATACTGAGAATCTCCATAGACCTACTCCAAGTTGCAAATCCACACTTTGGCACTTTCCAAGCCTGCTGGTGAAGAAGATGACAGAACTGGAACCTCAGAGGGGCAGAAAAGAGAAGCTGAATTTAGAAAGTAGAGGACGTCAAGAGAAGTTGCAATGTTTATATCATCATCTGTGATTTGCAGGTGTCATTGGGTGCAGAAAGGACTTAAAAAAAAACAACCTCCCCAACCTTCTAATCAAAGAGGATCATCACAGATCTCCTTTCCTTCAGGAGCTGGGCCACCAGGGATTAATGGAGGCCTTTTATTTTTCTTTCTGCTCTGACATTCTGAAACAAGGACAACAGAGACAAATTCTAACTCAGTGGGCAATGCCAAGAGCAGCCTGTTCCTACGTCTTATTGAATGCCAAGCTGACAAATTCAAGGGCCAGATAGATCATTTGATTCCATTAGCTTCTCGCTGAGTGCAGTTGCTGATGCTGTTCTCTCTCTTGTATCTTTCTATTATCCTGAAGTCTCCCTGCCTACTTACGCTTCCACCATTCTGGGAGACTCCCGTGGGAGAATTTCCTTTCTCGTGTCTTCTGTTAGAATGTAATTGAAGTAGGCCATATTTCCCCGAAAATAAGACAGGGTCTTCTTTTCTTTTGCCCCCTCCCCCCCAATAATCGCTTGGCCTTATTTGCGGGGAGGTCTTATTATTTTTGAGGTGCAGGAGGCGGTGAGCGTGGTCACCCCATGGCTGCTGCTGTGGTGCAATAGTTTCAGGGAAGGCTTATTTTTGGGGGAGGGCTTCTTTTAGTGCATGTGCTCAAAAGGCCGATTGGGTTTATTATCTGGGGAGTTCTTATTTTGGGGAAAACAGGGTAGAAAACCAACATGGCATCAACCTAGTAGAAGTAACTAAAGAAGGAAAGGTTGCACATATACACATAGATAGACAGACACACATGCAGATCCATTGTGGGAAGCCACCTCCTCTCTCCTAGAAGAATGAGATATTTTGAGAGATATTTTTAAAAGGCAGGGTAAAATATTTCCCCTAAAAGAGAAATATTTCTTTAAAAAAGAGATAGAAACTCAGAGCCACAGCTCCCTGCTCCCCAGCAGATATTTTGTGCCCATTAAGAAAAACTGGGTCATCCTATCTACAAAACAAAAGACCTTCAGCTCCAGGATGATGGGATTAAGACATGACCCTTCGCGACATAATAGGACTAACCCACTAGTAGCAGAGCTCACTACCTTGCACAATTTCCTAAGGATAATCCATCACCCTCCAAACTTCAACCAAACCAGGGAGCTTGGACAACCTACAGAGCCAGCTATCATCCCTACAACAGCCAATAAAATACATGTTCTTGCACAGGAATAGGAAGTTCAAGTGCAAAGCCCAAGAGAAGATCTAAAAGCCACCCACTCTCAACTCCATGTGGTCAGCTGCACCAGAACCTATGTGGTTCTGCTCAGAGGTGGTATTCAGTAGGTTCTGACCAGTTCTGGAGAACCGGTAGCAGAAATTTTGAGTACTTTGGAGAACCGTTAAATACCACCTCTGCCTGGGCCTGTCCCACTCTATTCTCTGCCTCCCAAGTCCCAGCTGATCGGGAGGAAATGGGGATTTTGCAATAACCTTCCCCTGGAGTGGGAATGGACTGGGGATTTTGCAGTATCCTTCCACAGGAGTGGGGAGGGAAGGAAGATTTTATAGTATCCTTCCCCTGGAGTGGGGAGGGAAGGGGAATTTTGCAGTATCCTTCCCCTGGAGTGGGAACCCTAACCCTTCCCCTGCCATGCCCACCAAGCCATGCCACGCCCACAGAACCAGTAGTAAAAATATTTGAATCCCACCACTGGTTCTACTTCATCATTAAACCATCTTTCCAATCAGCCTCCATGTTCTGAGTGTCTTTTCTCCTGGAACTGAAACAGATGGACACACCATGGAGATGTGTCCCTGGAAATCCAGCCACATTTATGGTCCAGGAATCCAGGCACCCCAACATACACTGTAGCCACAACTTGAAGAAAGAGATTCTTTTCACCGCGATGTCCTTGATAAAATCACTTGACTTCCTTTTAATTGGCATTATATTTCCCATAACGTTATGGACTCATTAAAAGATCTTTTGAACCTCTGCCAATGGGGAGGATGTTGACCTAGAGAAGCTACTGATCTAGCCTAACACACCTACACAAACACAATCACAAGTTAGTCATGTGTGATACATTGACCCATATACAGCATACCCCCTAAGCATTAATCTACTTTACACCTTAGCAAGAAATACCACCACAATTTCCTTCTGGTAAGTGAGAGAAAAGAGGTTTTTCGGGATATAATGATACTAGTATTTCTCTGGCCTCTCAGATATTGCTCTTTGTGATAACCCTACTGCCTCTGGGAGGCCCTTATCTAAATAGAGTTTGTAGAACATCATTTTTAAAAGTCACATTAAAAGTTATTTATTACGCTCTTAGAAATGAATCTTCTCCAAGATGTTTTCGATCCACCTTTTTTTGGTCAGGGGATAAAATTAAAACTGCAACAACCTTTCAGCCAAAGTGTTTCACTGGAGTCACAAGAGTCCTCCAGAATCATTTGTAACTTTCAATTGGGTGAAACGGTGAATCACATAGGAAAACAATTTTTGAATTAAGGTACCTTGAATGTGCTAATTTACAGACACCATCTGAGACTCGTGACTCCCATGAGATTGAAACTTCACAAAGTTGTGGCCACTTTGGTGTTGCTTTGCTGCAGTGGAAGAACACAGTTGCTGGAGCGTCATTTTCAATGCTCCGCCTTTCTACAAGAAAAGTCAGTGGGGAAGCCTGCAGGATGTCAGAAATCACTTCTGCTCCCCCCTGCTTTGTTTTTTTCTTTTTGCCTATCCTTGGTTATTTTCGTTTCTCAGTTTGGGTAAAGAAATAACTCTGGAATGGTGACTCAATGAGGCACAGATTGTCTAGGTTTAATCTAAAGAGGCTAGGAAAGCAAATGCAAAGACTGTCAATGAGCTGAGCCAAGTGTTATTTTTCCCAAGGAAGGCTGCAAACCTCCAAGTGCCCAACTCCATCAGTGAAATAAGATCATGATGCTGGAAGCTGATTAAGCGTAACCTGCATGTTGGGATCTGAAAAATCACTGAATCTGAGATTGCTGTATAAAAATAATTCAGCCAGCACTATGCCAACATCATCGTCGTCATCATTTAATGACCCCATAATCCCTTCTGTGGCAGAGTCTGGCCAACTGAATGGAGCCAGCAGAGCATTCATGGCCGGATTCCCTTCCTGTCGCCAATGTGGAGTTATATTCAGCAGATATATTCTCAGTGGGCCCAGAGAGAGAAATATCTGCCTCTACCTAGGATCGAACTTACAGCTTCCTGATTTTTTTGGGGGAAAACTTTTTATTTTTATTTTTTGTTCTCTATATACAATTATAGGTATACTGTACAGTCACATAGTTATTATTCTTTTTTACATTCGTCGTTCTTCTACATTTGTCATTCCATTTCCAGGGTTATAACATTCCGTTTGGGTTGCTTTGTTTACCATCCCATCTGCCTGTTTTGAGTCCTCCTTCTTTTCCCTTTCTTTTCTCCCTCCCTCCCTCCTCTACTTCCTTCCTTCCTCTCTCCTTTCCCTTCCTTCTTCCCTTACCTCTCCCCTACTCCTGTCTTCCCCTTCCCCTTCCTACCTTCTCTCCTTCTCTTTCTCCCCCGTCCATCTTCCCCTCCTCACCTCTATCTTCCTTCCCTCCTCTTCCTCTCATCTCCCCTCTTCCTTTCTTTTCCTATTGTTGTAGGTGTCTCTTCCAGCTCTTAATTTTTATTTTCTTGGGTAGCATTTCTGCAGATCCAAAAATAGTTGAATATAATTTCTTGTTCCCTTTCCTTCTCAAATCTATCCTGATTATGTTTTCCCCCTCTTTGTATCTTACTTTTGAATATATACTTATATATTATTATTTTCTTCCCTATTTTCCCCCTCTTCCCCCACTTTTCTACTTAATGGCGTATCGTCTGGGTTCACAGCCTCCTGATTGTGAGCGAGACCTCTACCTCCAGGTCACCGCACCACTGCCAACACTATGCCACCATGATACATATGAAAGCGATAGAGAAGTGTTATCCAACAGCCTTCCCTATTGTCCTTTGCTGTTTCTCCATGACTCCTTTGAAATGTCATCCAAGAAGAATTCACATGGGTGGAAGCCATTGTTCTTCATTTCACCACCCTTCACCCAACCTAGGCTCTGTGTGTGTGTGTGTGTGTGTGTGTGTGTGTCCATTTTCTGACTTTTCATTTGTTTCTTCCCTTCCCTGGCATTTCAGGGAAGAGAGGAGATAAAAAGGCTTTTTATGGGAACCAGGGCAATAAAACATCCTGATAGGCCTCCATCTTTCATCAAGCTGGTATATAAGAGCACTGCAGGAGCACTTCTAAGTTTGCTTAGGTAGGGGATTGGAGACATGGGGTATAAATTATTCACTCCCTTCATCAAAGTAGCAAAAATAAATCCAGATCGCTTCAAAGATAGGTGAGCCCATCACTTTGGACGAGGGGAAGATGGCCTCTTATTGAACTGAAATTGAGAAAAAGAGGTTAGATGATTTGGTGCCCGTAATTAGAGGTGTGTGGTGGTGGAAGCAAAATGCTGTGTATATTTAGTCTGAATGTATTATTTACGGTGTCCTACCATCCACCCATCCTTTGAGAATGCTAGGAACTAAACGATAAATATTATAATACACTTAGAATACTGCATTTTTGGTTGCCACAATATAAAAAAGATGTTGAGTCCTTGGAAAGAGTGCAGAGAAGAGCAAGGAAGATGATTAGGAGGCTGGAGGCTAAAAGAACGGTTGCAGGAATTTAACAAATTTAACATATTAACAGAATTGGAAGGGACTTTGCAGTTCATCTAGTCCAACCTCCCCCCTGATCAAGCAGGAGACCCTACATCATTTCTGACAAATGGCAGTCCAGTCTCTTCTTGAAAGTCTCAAGTGATGAAGCTCTCACAATTTCCAAAGGCAACTTCTGTTCCATGGGTGGATTGTTTTCACTCTCAGAAAATTCCTCCTTATTTCCAGGTTGAATCTCTCCTTGGTCAGTTTCCATCCATTGTTCCTTGTCTGGCCTTCAGGTGCTTTGGGGAATAGCTTGACCCACCCCCACCCCCTCCTCTCTATGGCAGCTGGATTAGACTGGACAACTAGATTGGACAAATTGAATCTTTCATGTCACCCACTAGGGGTGACATGAAAGCAGTGTTCCAGTATTTGAGGGGTTGTCACAAAGATGAGAGGGACAAGCAATTTCCAAAGCAGCAGAAGGCAAGACAAGAAGCAATGGATGGAAACTGACTAATGAGAGAAGCAACCTGGAACTAAGGAAAAAATTTCCTAATGGTGAGAACAATTAAACAGTGGAATGCCTTCACTTCAGAAGTTGTCCAGATTCCCTGTCACCATCATCAGTGTGTATAGGAGAGGTGAACAAGATGTTCTGGTGTCTTCTTAGCTTTTCAAACTGACCAAACTGGAAAAGAACCAGTAGAAGACTCATGAGTAGCCTAAAACTCCTAAAAACTTCTGTGATGGCTACTTAACCAGTGGTGGGATTCAAATAATTTAACAACCAGTTCTCCCCCCTAATGATTTCTTCCAACAACCAATGATTTCTTTCACCAAACTGCTCAGAAAGTTAACAACAGGTTTTCCCAAAGTGCTGTAAACTGGCTTAATCCCAGCACTGCTACTAACCTTCCCTTCAAAAGGGGTTAGGGTTTAAAAGGCCTGGGGGGGTGTTTGGCTACCAAGAAATGTCCAATTCCCATTTATTCCCTTGATCCCTCTGAGGCAGCAGGAAGAAAAAAACCCACACACGTTCAAGTGATACCCAGAAGGAAAGAAACAAGGATAACGGTTGTAGTTTCCCCCTTGAGTGCCTGCCTGCCTGCCAGACAATCACAGCCTCCAATTGATGGACTGACAAAAGACACGCAAGGAAGAGAAGGTGTTTTAGACTTAAGAAAATGCTGCTGGCATCGAGGGGGATGGGCAGTGCCAGACAAGATGACCCATTTGGTTTATTAAGGTCCCTCAGAAGTTGTTTTCATGGCAGTAAGTGAATTTCAGTGTACTGTAAGGGTGAGTTTCACTCATCGTGAAAAGAAAGCGCCTTGCTTTTCCCTCAAGATTGCTCAGTGAAAATAAAATCATAAAACAAGCTTTTAGTCCTTCAGTTTTGAAGGTAAGGATTCCACCCACCCCTTTTTTTCCTTACCTCCCTGTGATCCAGTTCTCTCCAGCTGAGATTACCATTCTAGAAGTCTAAACGATCCATCTCAATTGATTCTGGCCTGCTGTCTTATCAGTATAATAAATAAACCCAGCAGAACAAAATTATCCTTCATTTCTTTAACTGTCAGTTCAACTTCAATTCACCGAGGGATTTCTGGATATCTGAAGATATGAGTTTTGTCCAAATCTATCTTGATTATATTTCAGAGACCGGAGAGATGGCCAAAGTATTGCCTCGCTGCTAAGATGGGATGTTAAAGAAGATGGCGAATGGAGAAGATTGGTGAGGGGAAAAAAAATATGCCAACCTCACACCTTGCTCTCAAAGAACCTTTGTCAGACAAGGAAGAGAACAAGACAAAATAAAATTATCTCTGTATTAGTCAGGCAGAACATTAATTTGGAAAGCAGACAAGATGAAGAGGCATCGGAACAATTCAAGCATAATATTGGCTACTTGTTGAAATCGGGAGGGCTCAGGATACTGGAAAACACTCTAAACCCCACTTGTGGAATTAATAGTCCACAGCCCCCATTTTACAAGCAGGCATGCCTTCATGAAGGCTGTTAAAATTTGGCTTGTTTTGTCCTGGCATTTCTTGTTTTAGAGAGGAGGCTGTTCTGCTCTCTAGTAATGTTTGAGGCTTTTTTTAAGTAACCTTGCCTATTTTATTATGTGTGTATTTGTTATTTATGTAGTATGTATGTATGTATGTATGTATGCATGCATGTATGTATGTATGTATGTATGTATGAACAGCCATGGTGGCACAGTGGTTAGAATGAAGTATTGCAGGCTAATTCTGCTGATTGTCAACTGCCAGAATTTCGGCAGTTCGATTCTGACCGGCTCAAGGTTGACTCAGCCTTCCGTCCTTCTGAGGTGGGTCAAATGAGGACCCAGATTGTTGGGGGCAAGAGGCTGACTCTATAAACTGCTTAGGGAGGGCTGTAAAGCACTGAGAAGTGGTATATAAGTCTAACTGCTATTCCTATTGCCCTTCCTTCCTTCCTTCCTTCCTTCCTTCCTTCCTTCCTTCCTTCCTTCCTTCCTTCCTTCCCAGTGGTTAGAATTCAGTATTGCAGACTAACTCTTCCCACTGCCAGCAATTCGATCCTGACTGGCTCAAGGTTGTCTCAGACTTCCATTTCTTGCAGTAAAACGAAGACCCAGATAGGCTGACTTTGTAAACCACTTAGAGAGAACTGTAAAGCACTGTGAAGCTGCATATAAGTCTAAGGGCTATTGCTGTTTATTCATTCAATTGATATAGATGCCCATCTCAGTCAATGGCATTATATATAATATAATAAGTAACATGAATAAGCTTCATTAAAAGGCCCATGTGGAGTAGGAAAGTTTTAGTGGTCGAAATCTTGACAGTTGGTACAGGTAGAGTAACCACAGATGACATTAACATCATCTGTGATTTATATATAAATATATAAAAGGAGGAAGGAAGGCAGGAAGAAAAGGATAGCTGCTATTTTTTTTTTTATCAATTAGAGATTGGTTAAAAACAGCTGCTGTATTCTGTATTCTGTGACCTTCTGAATGGACTAATTGACTCAAAGACCTAAAAGATGTAGGCATAAGCATTCAATGATTCATCATTAAAGACTCACCTAATGTTTTGAATTAGCTTAAAATGAATTCTGAAACTGCCGTTAAATTGCACTTGTTGCTGCCCTATTAAATTATTGTTCTTTGCTCTGTTGGCATTAGTTACTATGGAAACATTTATATATATATATATATATATATATATATATATATATATATATATATATATATATATATATATATATATATATATATATATATATATATATAAAGAGTTTCATATGTGTGTGTATATATGTGTGTGTATGTGTGTGTGTGTGAGAGAGAGAGATCATTTTAAAAACAACTCAAGTATATTATATTATATTATATGTGTGTGTACACACACACACACACACACACACAATCATCTGAAAGGCAAGATTGAGTTATTTTTTAAAATGCAAACTATATCAACAAAGGGAAGGGGAGGAGTCAAGAAACGTGACAGAAATGGAATGCAATCAAATCGGAGGTGCCTTCTCAATTTGCTGGGAGTCGTGACTGCTCTACACATGAAAATCACTCATGCAATCTCATTATTAAGGTCTCTTTGCAGCTCACATTTCTCCAACCCTTGAGATTCCTTATAAATAACATTGAGATGAATTTAAGAACAATGCATCATTTTATGGCGCACTGTTTAGGGTTTCCCGGAGGGGGAACAAGTTAAATTTGATCCAGCAAAATAAGGATTTTCCTTCTCTTATTTTTAGCCCTTCGCTACTGTCTCTCCTGCCTCAATGGGGTTGGGTGGGTCTCCAAACAGCCTCTGAAATCGGGGGCTAATTGCATCCCTAGTAGATTCAAAATAGACGGTGAGAGTGAACTTGGCCTACATAATTCAGCCCTTGGTTTCCCTTAAGAAGGCCACCAATTTAATATGCACAATTCATATTCTGAAGAATCAAATAATGGGAAAGCGCTTGGTTAAGCAAAGCTGAAGTAGGAATTGCTTAGTTAGGCACGAGATGAACAAATGATATTGCTGAGAAGAATAGAGATTTGGCAGGAATAAAAGGGCAAAATTAATAAATGCTGAGCAGTAATATCCATGGCAGATTGAAAGGTGGAATCAACCTCTATTATCTCATTCCAGGTGTCCATCAATCTTAGCTCATTTTCTCAGCTCTATCCTCCATCTCTGTCTTGACCGATAAATTCAGCTGATCCAAAATGCTGAGCTGCTGAATGGTGGAACCCTATGGGGCCAAGGATCACGTTATCTGAAGGTCTTCTCCCAGTGTCAGGGTTCCAAATAGCATCCCAAAATAAATCAGAGTCCAAGGCAAAGTATTGCTCAAAGTTCCCATTTATTAAGAGAATCATGTTGTCACATCTGGGAAAACCTGAATCCGAAAGCTTCCCAGTTTTCCCCACCCAGTTGAAAGTTCAAGATCTTGCCCCCACACCCACAAGTCCATCACATGGTCCAATCTCCAGTGCCATGTTGGCAATTCCACCCGTCCATTTCCGGCCAGGTGCAGAGGTGCAGAGACAAAGGATGACCTTGGCTTTCTAGAAAGAATTTTGTTATGGCTACATCACATCTAACTCTGTACAATCTCTCCTCCCATTTTCCCACCATAGAAAATGCATAGTAGGATAATAGAAAGTGCTAAAGATTCAAAATAAAAGATGGCTGCAGGCCTGACACCCAACTATATCTACCCTGACCCACCAGTGTGGGGAAGTAGGATGTATTTAGGGGTTCCCTCGCTAAAGGAAGTCCATCTGGTGGGACCAAGAAGAAGGGCCTTCTCTGTGGTGGCTCCCTTCATGTGGAACATCAATCCTGCAGATGTAAGGTAGGCCCCCACGTTGACTCTCTTCCCAAAGGCTCTGAAGACAGGATGTTGCCACTAACCCTGAAGCCCCCAAGGGGATATGGACCCCTTAAGTGGTGTGTGTGTGTGTGAGAGAGAGAGAGGTGGGGAGGGAGGGAGGGAGGGAGAGGGAGAGATTTACTGGATTTGTATTGAGATATTATTTCTGCAAACCATCAAAGTCACCCTGAATGAGTTGGGTGGCCTTATAAATCTTCTAAATAAATAGAAATTCATGCTCAGAAGAGACGGAAATAAACTTGCCAACTAGACATTGAAGGGGGGAAATGCGCAATATTTTCAGGGTGTTTTTTTTGTTCTTCTTAAAAATAAAAGCTGTGGTGAGGGAGGGGCCTTGTTTCTCTTAAGGATTAAATTTTTAATCATCCATCCCAGCCAACTTTCACTACCCCCAAAGTGTGTTTTGCTTAGCTGAAAACAAGATGCTCTGAGGTTTAAGATGGTTATTGATTTCAATTCTGCTTATTATAGAATGTATAAGTGCCAATGGATCCTTTTCAACAAGTTAAATGAAAACAAGGGATAAATTTATCCACTATGAATACCAAGACAGGAGGCCTACAACACCAGATTTTGGCATGAAAAATAAAAACTATTATAATTTGAACAAAAAAAAACCCTATTATAATTTCCCATTCACCAATAGTTTTGTTTTCCAACTATAGAACAACTTTTTTTTTGGTCAAGATAAAAATTCCCAACACATTGGAATCCCAAAGGACATCTTTTGTTCTCTACACCTCTGAGCCTGAGTGGAACTAGATGGGTGGAACTGCCAGCATGGCAGTGGGAGATTGGACCATGGGATGGACTTGTGAGTGTGGGGGCAAGATCTTGAACTTTGAACTGGGTGGGGAAAACCGGGAAGCTTTCAGTTTCGGGTTTTCCAGATGTGCCAGCATGGCTCTCTTCATCAATTGGAACTTTGAGGAATCCTTTGCCTTGGAATCTGATTTACTTTTGGATGCTATTTGGAATCCTGACACTTTGGTAGACTTCGAGAGCCACTGTGGTATTACGGTGAAGCCCCTGGCTAGAAACCAGGAGATGATGAGTTCTAGTCCTGCCTTAGGCATGAAAGCCAGTTGAATGACCTTGAGGCGACATCTTCTCTCAGTCTAGAAGGAGGCAAACCACTTCTGAAAAATCTTGACAAGAAAACTGCAGGGATTTGTCCAGACTGGCTGAGTGGAAGGAAAAATAATAATCATTGGGTGAGATTTGGATCTTCTGTTCTGTAGCATAATTTGAGGGAGGAGAGTTAAATACTATTTGTCTATGGAGCTTCTCCATCATCTAGATCAGTTGTGGTCCCAAAGGTGCTTTTTTCAAGAGGCAACTGGACTTTCAGGTTTTTCTTTGAAGAGGTTTCCCTTCTCATCCAAGGAGCTTCTTCAGCTTCTCTCAGACCTGAAGACGCTTCTTGGATGAGAAGCGAAACGTCTTCAAAGAAAGAAAAAGCAGAAATTCCAGTTGCCTCTTGAAAAAAAAAGCATCTTTGGGTTAAATGTTATTGATTTCCTACTCAGACTTTGACCTAATGGCAGCTTTCTCTGCTTTCTGTTACTGTCTCTCTTCTCCATATACTTTTTTTACTTTTACCCCTTCTTTCAATAACTGTTTTAGAACTTGGACAACATTACCGGAGTTATTCGTTTGTATAGTATAGAGAGGCATCTGTTCATTCTGTTTAATTACTCCAATTATGTTCTTTATTTGCTTTGGACTCAACACTAATAGCAAGTTTCTAAGGTGACTATATCTCTTCTTTGCTACGTCCCACGTTTCTTTAATTTTCCTTTCTGTGGTGTTTTATTTACTTCTATATTTTGCTGGGAAATGATTCTGAACAATTTGCCTTGTGTAGGGTGGGGGTGAATGTTTAACACAGTAAATGTCTGAGGATGATCTTAAAGCCCCACAGAGTTGAAGCGACACTCTTGTTAGCGACACATTTTGTGGTAAAGAGCGTAAAGAAAGAAGAACTGCGTGGGTTTCACAGGGAATTTGAATATCCAGTCTCATAAAAGACAAAAGGAATAAGACTCTCCTGAGGGCTTGAGCTGCCTTCTTCTTCAGCCGAAAGATATTTAATATGTGTGGATTTTTTCTAAAGTTTTGTAAACTCTGCTAATTGATGGAATACAATGGAAGGGAAGGGAAGGGAAAAAATAGGATAGGATAGGATATAGAATGGAAAAGAATAGAATAGAATGGAATGGAATGATAGAGTAGAGTAGAGTAGAGTAGAGTAGAGTAGAGTAGAGTAGAGTAGCGTAGCGTAGCGTAGCGTAGCGTAGCATAGCATAGCATAGCATAGAATAGAATAGAATAGAATAGAATAGAATAGAATAATGGAATAGAATGATAGAATGGAATGGAATGGAATAGAATAGAATAGAATAGAATAGAATAGAATGTAGAGTAGAGTAGAATAGAATAGAGTAGAATAGAATAGCAGTTTCCATAAATTGAGATAACCCCAGTTTTGTTTTTATCAATCAAAGATTTGTCGCTTTCAAATTACTTAATTGTTCTAAGGGATTTTATTTTGCAAAATAAAACATGTCCTTCACTGGTCTTATCCATTTTAAATTTATTTTAACAGAATAAGGGACCTTGGAGGTCTTCTAGTCCAACTCTCTCCTCAAGCAGGAGACCCTATACCATTTCAGATAGGTAGTTGTCCAGTCTCATCTTAAAAACCTCCACAACTTCTGAAGGCAAGCTGTTCCACTAGTTAATTGTACTCACTGTTAGGAAGTTTCTCCTTAATTCCAGGTTGCTTGATTAGTTTCTGTCCATTGTTTCTTAGCTTGCCTTCTGGTGCTTTGGAAAATAATGTGGTTCCCTCTTCTTTGTGGTAGCCCCTCAAATATAGGCAGGCATATTGAAGATGGCTCATCCAAACAGAGGAGAAATACTAATAAAATATAATATTTGCAGCTCAGGGTTGATATGAGGGGTCCTTGGTGTTCTCTGAGCTTGCTTTTTTTCTTGCAGACATTTCATTATCCAAAGTAGTGTTAGAATTGATGATGTTACCTAGTTGGGTTAATGAAAAGTCTACAAGAAAACAAGCAAGCTTAAAGAGCACCAAGGACCCCCTCAGAGGAGAAATAAATTGAGTTTTTCAGGACCACAATTTGAAAGGTCAAGAAATGTCTTGAAGTAGCTGTCAACAAGTTGGTCTCATCGTGCCTTCAGCTTTTTCTATGGAATCTGAAGAAAGTTGACCTTAAAGTATCAAGAGAAACCGGATGTCTTCCTTAGATTAGGTCGTTTCTTTTTTCCCTCCAACTGAACAACAATGTTTTTGTTTTGTTTTCAGTGTCCTCCTTACATCACCAAAGAATTTGAGACTTTCAGTCAAGCATTTTGTCTCTGAATAAATGCTCCCTGACTGGCCGTGAACAGCCATGATTTTGATTTGAGAGATAAGGATGAAGAAGCAGCACAAAGGAGATGTGGGAGGGGGGGAAAAGCTAGCATCAAGCAAGACATTTTAATTCATTTTGGGTAGTGTATTTCTACCCCATGGAAGCTATTTTTAATCTGCGAATTTTGAAAACTGGGAATATTTGATGAAAGGCCTAATATATCTATAATTACCAGAAGTCATGAATTCTAACCCATCCAATGCTGCCTCCACCGCCATTGTCAAATAGCTCCATCCTCTAAGCCAAGATCTTCTCATATTTTAATTTTCCTTTGAGTCGCCATGGCAACAGTTCAGTAAAAGAGGGTTTGAAGAGTTACATATGATCTAATATATCCTCAATCCACAGAAAAGTTGCTATGAAAAAAAAACTGTCAAATCTGCTCATGTGTAGAGCACCATGGGACTTAAACAAAGGAATGCATTAAATTGATGTTTATTCCAGCCCATCACGATTGGCAGAGTTGCCCTTGAAAGAACTTGGATGAAACTCCAGGGAACAATCCTACAAAAATCAACAGATTAAGCAGATACAGCACTGATTATAACAGTCAGCAAGCTCATAAGAAAGGCTGCTGATATCCCATAATAATTACCCATTTGCTTTAGTTTGCGGGACTTTTCCCACGCTAGCCTCATTTTTACAGGCAGTTAAGGCCACGGATTACCGGTCCTTGGAGTAAATAAGGCAGCATTCATATGGATAACTCATCATTTCATTCCGCCATGTTTCATTGACACCTTGTGATTGTGGTGTCATTTAGCTACAAGGTTGCTTAACTGTACATCTCCTGCTTAGGACAAAGCTATAGTCACTTCATTCGTTGAACAATCAACAACAATCATGATAAACAACAGTCAGCAACACCCCTTTTTTACAACAACATAATCCCTTAATTCAGGGTAGGGTGACTGGAGGGATCTGAGCTTTAGTTGGATGCCCTTCCAGATGCCACACAGGTTTCACAGCAGATTTTTTTCTTTACACCCTAGTAGAGAAAGGTTTGCCCCTACTTAGGATTGAATTCTCCACCTTCCGAATGGGAGGCAAGCGTCTTCACCCCTGGGCCATCCCGCTGCTCAAATGACACCCGACAACAATCACAGCGAAACACACTCTCACCCAATCCTGGTCGTATCCACCTCAGAGTTATGGACTCTTCTGTTCTATATCTTTATCCACTTTTATATTTATACCTACAATACTCTGTTATAAAGACTGTTTAAATTAGTTGCCTCTCTGAATGTTTGAATTTCAAGGAAGGACCATCTTGTATTATGAAAACATAAGTTTTAAAATAAATAAATGAGTTATTTATACTTGCTTTCAGGTGGACAGCAAGAAATAAAGACTAAAATATGGTCCTTTAATTTCTAAAGATGCTAATCTATCACGGAATTCCAGCTAAAGAAGGAGGTTTGGGCTTTTTGTCTTTTTTAGATATTTGTTAGAGGTCCTTAATTCTAGGTTGCTTCTCTCCTTGATGAGTTTCCATCCCTAATAGCTTACACCTTATAATAAGTTAAGCTCTCCTACTCAAGAAGACCTCTAAGGCCCCTTCCAACTCTATGATTCTATGATCTACAGCAGTATCAGAGAGAAGACAAGCTAAGAAGAAATATAGCAAGGATTGAAGCATTCAAATCAATCTTGGGGATATTAGCCGAAGATTGATTTGAATGCTTCAATCCTTACAGAGGAGGGATAAGTTATTAACCAGATGACAACTAACTGGGAAAAAGAGTCCTGGAAACTGATCAAAGAGAGATCCAACCTAGAACTAAGAAGAATTTCCTGATGGTAAGAGCAATACCAGTGGATTCATTGTCGTAAATTGAGGACTTCTTGTAGTTTGAGATCTTTCTTAACCTAGGTTCCAACCATCTGCAGAAAAAATGGAGAGTCAAGGATAAAAACTAGACTGAACATGGGAACATGCACTTAGCATATATAGTGCACTATATACGTAGAGCACAGTGCTAAAGAACAGGCGTTACTATTTGCAAAGCTATTTGCTCCGAAATCTTATGCACGCTTATGACTTTGTCACAAATAAGCCTGCTGAGCATTTTCATTTCGTGGATGTCAGTTAGCATGGTGCCAAATATTATTCAGGCTTTATTTTTAGGTCAAAATGGGAATTATTTCAGCAGGGAAGATTTTTCTCTTTTCCCAAAACTTCATTGTATGAAAAGATACACTTTTCCACCCACCTGGCTGTCATGTCTTGTTATGTACCACTACTTCTTCAGGCTCCAGCTCCTTTTCCCATTGTGTTGCTATCGTGTTCTCCTTCTGCACAGCTTAGTCATCCCCGTCAATCAGGGATCCTAGTACTGAAGGTGATGCCAGCCAGTCTTACTCTCCCCTCCTTCCCTTTTTATGACTTCCCAATCCTTTAATTCAGGGTAGAGTCAGGCATTTGGATGGAACTGAGCATTTGCTGGCCAAATGCCCTTCCTGATGCCTGCATGGAGTTCACAGCAGATATTATTTTTGTGCCCTAGGAGAGAAACATATGCTGCTGCCTAGGATGGAACTCAAAGGGAACATCGCTATGTCAATGGAAGAGAATCTATTGGAATCCATAGAGAAGAATAGAAGATCTTGATAGCAGTTTGCTCTATCACCATTGCATCTTTAACAGAATAACAGAGTTGGAAGGTACCTTGGAGATCTTCTAGTCCAACCCCTTGCTCAGGCAGGAAATTCTACATC
>NC_138562.1:20569222-20754222 GCF_964273705.1 Natrix helvetica | reverse complement strand
AACAGGAAGCCTGCCAGTGATTTTTCACAGAACCTGCAGAAGTCTACATCAAAGGACAAATTAATCCAAGCCACTGAGAATGCTTTAAACACACTTCTTCTTAAACACAGAAGAAGAAGAAGAAGAAGAAGAAGAAGAAGAAGAAGAAGAAGAAGAAGAAGAAGAAGAAGAAGAAGAAGAAGAAGAAGAAGAAGAAGAAGAAGAAATGAAGCTTCCCATCACCTGGGGATATTCAGAAGCATCTGCAAAAAGATGTGGCTTTCAAAACTATGGAAGACAAAAAGGGTTATTTCTTTGCATACTGGAAGGTTTATATTGTTATAGGATGGTGGTAATAAAGAAGCCTCCAATCCACAAAAACTGGTGTTTGTCATCAAAGGAGCCTAGGAGGCGTCCCATAATTGGTTTAATCTGCTCTTATAGGTTGGTGTGTTTCTCCAGAAGGTCTATCTAGAAACAATGATGTAGTTGCTCTTGACCATAATAATGGCAAAGCATAGGAGGGGAGGAGGGGAGAGAAGCAAGAAGAAAGTAGAGAATGAAGGGAAGGGGAGTTGGAGAATGGAAGGGGAGGGGAGAGAAGAAGGGAAAGGGAGGAGGGGAGGAGGGGAAAAAAGAAGAGAAGCAAGAAGAAAATACAGAATGAAGGGAAGGGGAGTTGGAGAATGGAAGGGGAGGAGAGGGAAGAAGGGAAGGGGAGGGAAGAAGGGAAAGGGGGGAAGGGAGGGGAGAAGGGGAAAAAAGAAGAGAAGCAAGAAGAAAGTAGAGAATGAAGGGAAAGGAAGAGGAGAGGGGAGAAGAGAAAAAAGAAGAGAGGAGGGGAGAAGGGAAGGGAAAAGAAGGGAAGGGAAGAGAACATGATCTGGACTCCCTTTTTGTTTTGGATGGATTTAACTAACAGTTGGTGCTATTTCTCATGTTCCAGCATTTGAAAAGCCAGGCTGCCTTAGTTACCGCATGACAGGCTGTGCTGAGCTCTTAGGAGTGATTTTTTTTTTTTAAAAAAAGAAATATTTTTCAGTGCAGCTTAAACTTCTGAGCGTCTTCAGATGGAAATAAGTAATTTTGGTTGAGAATAGAAAAAAAAAGGAAGATGGACAGCATTGTCAAATTTAGAAAGATGTCTACCAGCAAGCTAGAATGGTACTGATCACATAATTCCCCAGGTTTCTGTTTTTGTAAAAACCGTTAAGCCTTTGGGCTCTGAAAAGTTCTGAAAAGTCCTGAATTTAAGAGATGAGTTAGTCGGTCCCCGCCATTTCCTCTGGTTGCCTGCCATGCAAACAACATGAGGTGAGGGAGGGAGGGGAAGGGAGGGGAACATGCCAGTGGTGGGTTCCACATATTTTTACTACCGGTTTGGGCTTGCATGCACAAAAGCATCCTCCTCCTGCCACCATTACTACCGGTTCAACCGAACTGGGCCAAACCGTCAGCAACCGATGACTGGAACATGCCCCACGCACCCCACATACCCTTACCTAACAGCCGCTCCTACAACCCTAAGCCCTCGTGCCCCTTCTGTCATGCTAATGGCCACCACAAAAAGAGTAGGA
Organism: Natrix helvetica; assembly: GCF_964273705.1. Lineage (NCBI taxonomy): Eukaryota > Metazoa > Chordata > Lepidosauria > Squamata > Natricidae > Natrix > Natrix helvetica. Next base: position 20,752,666 of record NC_138562.1, on the reverse strand, counting down.
GGCCCAGTGCTGTGCCTCACTGCCGCAGCAGCATAACAAAGCGGGAGCCAAGAGGTGATTACGCTCGCCACCTCCTGCATTTCAAAAATAATAAGACCCCCACCAAAATAAGGCCAAGGGGTTATTTTTGGGGGGGTCAAAAGAAAATAAGACCTTGCCTTATTTTGGGGAAAACATGTGGTGGAATGTTGCGGATTTTATTCCGCTGTTACCTTCCCACTGAAGTGGTACCTATTTATCTACTCCCATTTTGCATGCTTTCGAACTGCTTGGTTGGCAGGAGCTGAGGTGAGGACAGGAGCTCATCTCATCCTGTGCTGCTCAGATCTCAAACCTGGGTTGCTGGCTTTCCAGCCGACAAGCCCAGCATTTTAACTGCTGAGCCACCAGATCATCCCTTATCTGGTGAAAGACGCTCATGAAAACATCCCATTGCGCAGAAGCGACTCTGAATTTGGTGCTTCAGATGTAAGTCCAACTGTGTTGTCTTCAACAAATCTGGAGCAATGGGACTCCAGCTGATCTACAGAGAGGAAGAACTTGCCATTTGAGAAATCCCGGGGTCCCAAAATATGCGAGATCTGGAATGAAATCAAACGGAGTGGTGAATTCTAGCAGTTATTATTATTTAAAAATAAAAGAAACACTTGTACTTAATACAGACGTTTTTGGCATTGATCACATCATTATCATCAATGGTTTAATTAGCCTGAGGAATCACATGGGAATGATAGATTGATTAAGTCCTTTGCATGTGGAAAGCAACTTCCCATTGCAAAGTATTTGCTTGAGCTGGGACTGTTATTGTTGTTGTTGTTGTTGTTGTTGTTGTTGTTGTTGTTGTTGTTATTATTATTATTATTATTATTATTATTATTATTATTATTATTAATCACACGGTCAACTAGATGTTCAGGCTGGGTTTGGCATTTTTCTCTACCTATCAAATTCTTACCAAGGACCCAAGTATTACAGATCTTGTCGCACGATGGAAGATTAATAATAATAATAATAATAATAATAATAATAATAATAATAATAATAATAATAATAATAATAATAATAATAACAGAAACAAAGGCAGAATATAAGGAAAAACAGCTGGATGACAGATTAAATAGATGGAAAACCAAAGCTTTGCATGGACAGCACTTGAAAAACATTGAAGGGAAATGTGAGGACAACTTGACATGGACATGGCTTAAGATGGGAACCATCCAGAAAGAAACGGAAGGTTTAATACTGGCTGCTCAAGAACAAGCACTACAAACTCATGCCATGAAAGCAAAGATACAAAAAAACCAACAACAATCCAAACTGCCAACTTTGCAAGGACAAAGTCGAAACTGTTCACGCTTAATATGTGCAGCAAAATCGTGCAAACTGATTACAAAGCTAGACACGACCCAGTTGCTAAATTAATCCATTGGTCATTATGTAAAAAATATGATTTACCCGTATCCAGAAAGTCATGGGAATATAAAGTGGAAAAAGTTATTGAAAATGAGAAGATTTTGTAGGACTTTCAAATACAAATTTGGAGCACAACACGCCAGATATCATGGTTGTCGAGGGCCAAAATGTACAATTTATTGACATCACGATACCAGGAGATGCCAGAGTCAAAGAAAATGAACTGGAAAAAATCACGAAATACTGCGACATAGTCATTGAAACTACCCAATTATGAATGAAACATGTAACAGTGATGCCCATTGTCATTGGGGCATTTAGTATCATGTCCAAGAATTTTACAAGATACATCCGCAAATTGCAGCTCCCTGCAATAACACCAGCGGAACTGCAAAAAACTGCGCTACTCGGAGCATCGTATATTTTAAGAAGGTCCTTGGTTGACACCTAGGACACTGGGAGCAAACCGTATCAACCATTAGCACCAGTCAATGGGATTTGTGATGCATTTTTGAATGTTCAGTTGACTGAGTTTCATGTTTAATGAATGAATAATAATGAATAATAATGAATAATAAGAAATAATAATGATGCCTTTCAAATATGGAATTGATGAATCCCAATGACGGAATGTGACAGTTAACAAATTAGAAATGGAGCAAATTATTGGAAGTCAACTGATGTTCACTCAGGGACCTCCCAGGAGTGAATTTGAAGTCAAGTAGTCATTAAAAATAATGAAGGCTGAAATGTGCATTGAATGCGCTTAGGTTTTGATGTGCCATGTACCAGCATGGTGGGAAGTGAAACTCATAAATAATATGTACCATTAAAAGCAACAACAGAAAACATCTCTAAACATTGATCATCATTTCAAACTGTGGTCTTGCTGTAGCAGTAAAACCCAAATAGATCTGGAATACTTGCCCAAGGAGTAATTTGAAGGCTCATTATTCTGTTGGCAAGTAGTTAGCATCGCAAATTAATCCAAATTGATAGAGAAAACAATTTGAGAAAGAGTTCTGGGGGGAAAAAAACAGATTTAAGATAAGAGATCAAAGTTATCATAATCTGGCATTAATCACATAAATTTCCTTGCAGGATTGGGGGGTGTAGACTACTCCCCCTCACTATCTACATCATTTGTTTGAGCTTTTTTAAAAATTAGGTGTATAAAACCTACTGATTACTTATACTGTAATAAACACATTCAATTTCTCAGGAATATAGGATCACATTTTCTGTTGGATTGGATTGAGCGATAGAAATCAAAGTGAAAGTATGGTTGACAGAGAGAAAATTGAGGAAGGGTTTTGTTGGGTTCTCAAAACACGATAGCAGGTCATGGAGTCTCATAGGGGAGAAAGTCCTCTGCTCCATTTCACCTCATGATGACGTCAACCTTTCTACCAGCAAGACTTTGACGTGGAGACACCTCAACCCCGGGGTTGAAATACTTGCAGTCGATTCCTAGCTTTTTTTTTTCAAGGCCACAGTGAGATGCTTTCAGGCCTGGAAACCATTTTCTTTTGCATTGGGCCTTCAGGCCTGCCACAGTATGGGAGTATGGGAGAGAGATATAGTCAAAATAACATTCCTTTCTTAGAGAGTCAAGGACACCTTGCCTTGCATCTTGAGGGGTGTGACTGGGAGGCTTCTTCAGTTGGGACAGTGTCCGATTGGACCATGTGACAGACATGTGGTGCTGGGCAGGGACTTGAACTTTCCATTGGGTGAGGGAAACCTGGAAGCTTTCAGATTCGGGTTTTCCCAGATGTGCCACTGTGACATCTCTAATAAAGTGGAACATGCTTAAAACGTGAACACATTTTGGAGGTCTCATCACAGATCTTTATATCGCCCATGGTAGAAAGTTTGGACCAATGTTTTGCTAATCTGGTTAGTTCTTCATTAAGGAGACTGTAAAATGTTCAGATTTCTTCAGGACTTGTAGAGGTATTTTCTTTTTCCTTTGTCAGAGTTTCTTAGATGAGTCCACCTATTGCCTCGTGAATCCTACTGTTGCAAGAATTTCTCCCTAGAACTGTTGTCTGTGATTTTTCTCTATATCCACATATTCTTGCACACTTTCTTCCTAATAATCCCTATATATTTGCAGGTGTTTGTTAATTGGAAAGGTTTCTTATAATAGGAATTTTATTCACCTAATACCTGGCTGGCAATGCTAAATTTGATGAGTTGCTTTAAAATGCCAGCCGAATCAAATTCTTTCCCGTTCATAATGGAAAGAAATTATTATTTTTTTCATGCTTTCTTGCTGTTGTCTCACTTCTCCCCCCACCCCACCCCCGTGTAATCTTCAGGGCAGTGGCTCTTAAATGTCTGATCATTAGAATTCAAGTGACGGTTCAGTCTTACACCTGAAAGGTTTATTTTTTTAAAAGTGAAGGGGAAAAAAACAATTAAGGTGAAATTGATAGTCCTTCATCACACTTCCAATTAAGAGAGGGTGAAAGTTGGGTGGATCTCTGCTCTCCACCTCAAACATCCAGAACCTTTTTTTTAAATTAAAAAAAGATTGTTGACATTTTCAAATATTACCAGCAAAATACCTTTTTTCTCCCTCTTTTAAAAAAATGTTTATCATGAGAACCTGGACGATCCAGGACAAAAGGTAAAGTTCAAACACAGAAAGCATTTTTTTAATTACTTGAAAAGAAAAGGGGAAATGGGGCCCAAATCTTTTTGCTAACTTCGAAGCTGTGTTTAGTGTTTTTTTAAACCTCTGAAAAAGGTTTTCTAGCTGGACAGAATGAAGCAACATAAGTCCATCAATATTCCCATCATTGCTAGTGTGACTCTGGGAAGAATTCATTGCTTATTTATATTTTATCTTTGTTATTTGTACAAATAACTGAAGAACATATTCAACATGCCACTCTCCTCCTATTTTCCTCCCAAGAATAACCCTGTGAGGTGTGGGGGGGGGGCACTAGAACTCACCATCTCCTGGTGATTGGCCCAAAGTCATCCAGCCAGATTTCATGCCTAAAGTGGGACTATCTCATCTCCGTTTCAAAGCTGAAGATCCAGGTGCACAAAATGCTGTTACCTTCCCACCAAAGGTGGTTCCTATTTTCCTACTTGAATTTTTTACCTGCTTTCAAACTGCTAGGTTGGCAAAAGCTGGGACAAGTAGCAGGAGCTCACTCCGTTACGCAGCGCTAGGGATTCTTAGCCACTGAGCCACCACATCCTTATTACAAAAATTGAAATCCAGCTATTTCTCTTGATGTTTTCTAGGTTCTCTGATTCATTTCCTTTATAATGAGTTTGTGTATGTATTTTTTTTTAATATACTTGGAAAGTGGAACTGCAAAATAGCATAAAATCATTTTTTAAAAAGCTTTCATCTGCTGAATAGTTCAAAGATGGATGTACTTAAGGGCCCTTTAACAGCACACAATGAAGCCATGCTACCTCTTTCAAAGGTTGGGCATCTTTTCTCTCTTTAGAATATTTTTATTGATCGTCCTCCTCCTGATAGCCGTGTTTACTGCACCATCCAAGGGATCAGATCCAAAGGCACCGGACAGAAAAAACCAGACGAGAGCAGGGAGTTATTTATCGAATCAATACCATGACGAATGGCCAGAGTGCTCTGTGCAGGGTGCAAGACAATAAGCTGAAACATACCTCAGTTGGCAATCAATTCCTGACAAGTCTCCCGGGTTGAGGCATTACGGCCCAAAAATAAAGAAATAAATAAAGGAAAAATGAGCAGACAGACATCTGAGGAGTGACTATTTCTCACTTCTCCTGGAAGGAACTCGAAGGGAGAGACAGGTTCCTGGTGAAGAGCTGACCATCTCCTATAAGCTGGTTTTGGATTCCCCGTGACTTACAAATGGCATTGCAATGACTGGTGATTGAACACAAGACTGAAGGTTTTTAAGAAGAGATTGGACAAACGTCTGACTGAAGTGGTATAGGGTTTCCTGCTTGAGCAGGGTTGGACTAGAAGACCTCCAAGGTCCCTTCCAACTCTGTTGTTCTGTCATGATTAGGAGGGATGGAGGAGAAACGAGACTCCCAGGGAATAAGCCTCAAAGGGTGATTCCAGAGTTGTGGCCCCTAGCAAGCATCCAGGGTTAAGCACAGCTATTGGATGGAAGCTCTAAAATTGCCTAGAAGATTATCCATTCCCATTCCTCTGACTTCTGCCCAAATTCATCCTCCCACTGTAACCATCCTCAGTTGTTAAGAACCCATCCCCCCCTTTCTTGGAATGGGTCCTCTGCTGTGTAACTGTCAGCCACAGGAAAGGAACGCAGCCTAAGCCAGCATTCTTTGGCATTTGACATTTTAATTTCATTTTTTCGAAAAGGGCCTTGGCAGGCGTGAACGGAGCAGAGGGAAGCATGGCTAGAAGAGGAGAGGAAATGGAGTTCCTCTCTCGGCACTAGAGTGTTTTGTGTGGTCCCTCCGTTGTTTTGTTGCCAGGAGGGGTTGTGAGATGGTGCAGATTGGGCCAATGGCTCTAGCATCGCAATGAAGCTACAGAAATAAGGCCGATGCCAAGGATTTGACCGTCAACCCTGCACACAATTTGGGAAAGACCTTAAAGGCCCAGCCACCGCTTGAAGGCTGAGGACTTCAAAATATACAAGTATGCATATTTCTGATTTGTTTATTTTCTTTAAAAAAAAGAGAGAGAGAGACGGTTATAACAGAAATTCACAGCTGGTTTGCAAAACTGCATTGACTAAATGTTCTAAAGTAGGTCATTGGGAAAATGTAGATAAAAGAAGAGCCCTTTGGAGAAATGCATGTTTAAAACATTGTGTTAACTTATGTGCAAAATCTCCATAGCTCCGAAGAGGTTGCAAATGGCAAACCAATCCACATGTTGTTGTTTTTTTAAATAAAGCATTTTTAAAATCCATTTGAAATTGGAAGGAATGCAGAATCTTGGTAACCTGGAGTTAAAATGGGCGAGATGAATATAGATTTATGCAACCCTTTTTCCCCCTAAAAGAGGAATGGGGCAGGGGGGAGATAAGAAGAGGAAAATTATGGGCAGTACGAGCGTACCCTAATAGCGTGGAAAGCTCCCTTTTTGTGTGAGGATTATAATTTTCGGGTCCTTGCCACTCTCTGAGCTTGCTTGTTTTCTTGTAGACATTTCATTACCCAACTGGGTAACATCATCAGTGCGAGAAGGCCGTGGGTTTTGCAATCTGTTTATATACGACTCCCTTCTAGCAATGAGAATGTTGCCCAGTTGGATAATGAAACACCTACAAGAAAGCAACCAAGCCCAGAAAGCACCAAGGACCCCACAATTCAACACTGAGATACAAACGCTGCCTTCTGTTGATTGCAACGTTGTACACATGTACAAATGTTTGCATTGTGATAACGTGACACTGCTTTTGTTATTTTGACAGAGGCTTTGGTTCCGTGGACACCTTTGTTGCTCCACTATCTTTTTCAACAATACACACACAGACACACACAGGTTACCGAAAGGTCTAATGCTGTGATGGTGAACCTATGCAGAGCCCTCTCTGTGGGCATGCGTGCCATTGCCAGCTGCTCTTCTGGTTTCTGGCATGCACTCTAGCTGGTCTTTGTGGGTGCCGGAGCACCAGAAAATGGCCTGAAAATGGCCTGAAAAACAGCTGGAAAACGGTCCCCCCCAAAACAGCCTGAAAACAGCCTGAAAATTGGCCTGAAAAATAACCAAAACCCCCAGGCATGCACACGTGTTCCAACCTAGGGACGGTGCCGAAAAGGTTTGTCATCATAGGTCTAATGGTTGCCACTTATACAGTGTGATAAACCTGGTTAGTTTTAACCCTCTTTGGGGAGGGGTAATCATGAAGCATCCTGTGTAAATCAAATCCGCCAATCCTTTGGCTGACATCAAGCACTATAGCTCCCTTCGCCTATCTGGGATTAATTTAAAAATATATCGAAGCTGCACTTTGCCCGTATTCCATTGAGATTGGATATTTTTTAAAAAGAGTCAGGGAATTAAATCCAGTTATATAACGTCGCATCTTTAATTACACCCCAGAGATTTTGTGATCCCTACAAACCTTTGATACGTGTTGACTCAGAGAGACTAGCAAAGATTTTTACTGTACTATAAATTTTAATGTGCCAGAAGTCATACATTATTAAATAGATGACAGGAGCGTTATCGCAGTAACCACGAAATGAAACTTGAAATCAAATCAATGTTTGTTTGGGGCTGGGGCATCATCGCCTTCCACTTTCGGGCTCATGGTTAGCCTAAAGCAGGGGTCAGCAACCTGAGACTTTGCAGCCACATGTGGCCTCTTTCATCCCTCTGCTGGGGCTCCCTGTCTCTCAAAATATGCGTCACAACCGCCAATGAGCGACACCCGCTGGCATGCAATTTATTGAGCTTTTCGACCCCCGGTAGGCCAACCATGGATAAATCCAAGAAAAGAAAAAGTTTCAGAAGGAAATAGAATGTTTAATTCAACTCCATATGCTTGTTCTGTGGCCACTCAGGAAATAGCCAGGCACGGGAAGGATTTTGGGTATTTTCTTTTCTGTGGGAAACGGGTCCTAATGGCTCTTGGAGTATTCGAGGTTGCCGACCCCTGGTTTAAAGGATGGAAAGGAGTGGGTGCCTGTCCCATGGAAGAGAGAAAAAAAAACTCATAAAGTTTCTTTGCCCCAAAATGCAAAGAATGGCATCTCATAGCGACCCAAAAACAAGCATATTTTGGTGTGACAGGAACAGTTGTGTTAATTCCAAGCTTTGAAGCTCCCTCCTTAGTTCAGCTATAATTTTCTCTTATCATGAAACATTTATTAGATGAAAGAATGTGTGCTTGCGTGTGTGTGTGTAAATGCCTGGTGTTCAAAAAAGGCAAACAACAATGCAAACTGTCTCAATGTATCACATTCGATTCCGGGGAAATTAAAACAGTGAATCAGCTGTTAAACACAGTAAATCGGAGGGGAGGGAGAAAAGCATTAAAATCCCTTAGGAATTGGGATGTTGATTTTGTTAGGCTGGGGTGCAGATTGGGTATACTAAAAATACATGATGAATATCTCTGAGTCTTTCTTGTTTAATAGAGGAAGAATTAAGTCAGGTTCAATCTTGCCTTCACTCTATGTCACCTAAAGGCAGGACAAGAAGGATGGAAACTCATCAAGGAGAGAAGCAACCTAGAACTAAGGAGAAATTTCCTGACAAGGAGAACAATTAACCAGTGGAACTTCTTGCCTCCAGGAGTTGTGAATGCTCCATCACTGGAGGTTTCTAAGAAGAGACTGGACAGCCATTTGTCTGAAAGGGTAGAGGGTCTCCTGCCTCTGGAGAAGGTTGGAATGGAAGACCTTCCAACTCTGTACTTCTGTTATTCTATTCTCCAAAGCCCCCGAGGGCAGGACAAGAAACAACAGATGGAAACTCATCAAGGAGAGAAGCAACCTAGAACGAAGGAGAAATTTCCTGACAGTGAGAACAAGCAACCAATAGAATGACTGGCCTTCAGAAGTTAGAGGTACTCCAACAGTGGAGGCTTTTGAGAAGAGATTTGTCTGAAATGGTATAGGGTTTCTTGCTTGAGCAAGGGGTTGGACTAGAAGACCTCCAAGGTTCCTTCCAACTCTGTTATTCTGTTAAAATGAAATTTAAAATGGATAAGGCCAGTGAAGGACATGCTTTATTTTGCAAACTGAAATGCTTGAGAACAAACTAAATAATTTGAAAGCGACAAATCTTTGCTTAGCAAAAATAAAACTGGGATTAACTCAACATATGGCATGATGTAAAATCTAACCCCCAAGTCTATCAATATCCACGGGAGATCTCTATTATGAGGGCACCCCCAAGGTCAAACCATAGTCAGAAATTAAGCAATAGAAATAGTCTATGGAGAGTCTCATTCATCCAGGTCATGGTTGTCCCAAAGGTGCTTTTTCAAGAGGCAATTTTGTTTTTCCTTGAAGACATTTCACTTCTCATCCAAGAAGCTTCTGCAGTTCTGACTGAATGGTGGAGAATGAAAGGATTTATATTCCTTGCAATCCTCTGGTCATTAGAATTCTTTTTGAGAGTCTTTGAGGCTATTAGGTCAGAACTGAAGAAGCTTCTCGGATGAGAAGTGAAATGTGTTCAGGAAACACAAAGTCCAGTTGCCCTTTAAATAAGCACCTTTGGGACAATAAAAGTTAACGGTTCCCCTCACACATACATCCTAGTCGTTCCTGACTCTAGGGGGCGGTGCTCATCTCCGTTTCAAAGCCAAAGAGCCAGCACTGTCTGAAGACGTCTCTGTGGTCATATGGCCGGCATGACTAAATGCCAGAGGCACATGGACCTCTGTTCCCTTCCCACCAAAGGTGGTTCCTATTTTTCTCCTTGCATTTTTTACGTGCTTTTAAACTGCCAGGTTGGCAGAAGCTGGGACAAGTAACGGGAGCTCACTCCATTACGCGGCGCTAGGGATTCGAACTGCTGAACTGCAGGCCTTTCTGATCGACAAGCTCAGCATTTTAGCCATTGAGCCAACGTGTCCCTTCTTTGGGACAATAGAAATAGTAATTTCCCAAGTGCAGAAGGCAGATTTTTCTTGTGCATAAGCAATAGATAAAGCCATTTAAATCACACTGGCTGGCCATGAACCTTGTTCACAGCTCTCTTGGTAGTCAATGTACAACATCTTCCCCCGCCTCCTTGTCTTTTCGAGACATAATAAACTTTGGAATTGCTTCTGTGCCTATTGGGACAAGCTTACTTTATATTCATTTGTTCTACATTATCTACCAAGGCATGTCATTCATAAATTTCCCCCCAAAAGCAAAATCCATAAAAAGAAATCTCAACATTCAATAGATGAATGTGCCCCCTGATTGACATTATCATAATTCATTTTCCCCCTAGGCATTGGCAGTAAAACAGAAAGCGTAAACAGAAGCGCTAAAAGTTGCCCCAAATTAGGGGCAACAGTGACATCACTAGATAACAATCATTTTTATGCCAGTTATGACAGGAACGGGGGGAAAAATGGGATGGATTCAGAAAAGATTGCTCGCATTTTCCTATGGATCAGTCAACCAAACATGCCCAAGTTAGCATCCATCCCAAGATGGTGTTTGAGGAGGTGTATGAGGAGGTCCTTCTATGTAGGAGGTGTTTGATAGGAATTGACACTCTCTTAAGATCTTCTCAAAGAAAGAACAAGATCAGCAGGCCAGAACTGAGAGGAGGGCTTCCTGGTTGTAGCAACTACAGTGAGTCCATTTCTTCTCTGGAAGTCAACAGACTTTGATCTAGACCAACTACCCCTTTCACTCAGTCCTGGAGAACATCAAGATTTCAGAAGATGGTAAAGACACATGATTGTTCTGGTGGTGAAAAAGAGCTGAAGGACAGAAATAAGCAAGAGTAAGACCAAAGAACTTGGTGCCTGGACACCATGAAAGCTAATACCAGCCTGAGCATAGAAAAACTCAAAGAAGTAGTGCAGGATCAGAAGATGCAGAGAGACCTGGCCCATAGAATCTCCAAGAGTCAGACACGACTGAATGGATATCATCATCATCATCATCATCATCATCATCATCATCATCATCATCATCATGCTGATGTTTGATCAACGAGTCCATCACTCCACCAGAAATCTGCCTCCCCTCCTAGTCCTCAAATAATCATCCATTGTGCATAGCACACATCCATAGAAGTGAAACGAGAATAAAATATCAGGGGTAAAATGGATGTGGCACTTTTTTGTCTCTGTCCTAGAAAATAGACCCAACATAAGATAACAGAATATAGATGACAGAATATAATCTCAACAAATATCAGATTAAGCATCTGTTATCTCAAAAGATAACAGATTAAACACCAGAAGGGAAGATAAAAACCAACAGATGGAAACTAATGAAGGAGAGAAGCAACCTGGAACTAAGGAGAAATTTCCTAACAGTGAGAACAATCAACAGTGGAATGACTTAGCTTCAAAAGTTGTGGGTGCTTCAACAATGGAGGTTTTTAAGAAGAGACTGGACAGCCAGTTGACTGGAATGGTATAGGGGTTGGACTAGAAGATCTCCAAGGTCCCTTCCAACTCTGTTCTTATTATTTCAACCGAACCGAGATTGCAAATATTTCGTATATTTAACAGAAAGCTCACATTTTTATTAAATGCTAAGCCATAAGGTAATTTGTATGTTTTTGAACTTTCATAATATACAAACTCAGCCATTGTAGCCTCACTCATAATGCACGATTTGGTTTATCTAGTGAAACAAATCAATTCTGATTTATCTAATCACGCGTGGTTAATCCAAATTAATAGCCTTATATATGAAACCATGCATAGACTTAGGAGTGTATTTGAAAAACCATTTAGTGTTGCTTATTTTGAAGGAAAGTTTTAAACCTTTCCACTTCACCAATAATTGCTTGCTGTAGCAGTTTCTTCCAAATAAGTATTCGTAATATATTAGCCCATCCCCAAAAAAGTTTTTATTATTAATATTATCGACTGGCAACATTAATAAAAGTTTGTTTATCAGCGAATGAAAATCTCACAAAGGCAGAACAAAACTCAACAACAACAACAATAAAAAAAAAAGGTAAACCCCTAAATAAGAAATATGGAAAGACAAGAAGGAAATAAAACAACTATGTTCTATTCAAGGGTGATAATGAACCAGTAGGATTAACGCAGTCTAATCCATGTAACTATCGATTTGACTATAATGGGTACAACGTTTTGCAATTAACAACGTTGTGCATTAACTCTACCACTTTGCATTTGTATTTCTCACAGCTTGCAAAAGGAAGCCTGTTTTATTTATTTTCTTTGCTTTAGAGCTTTCGGCGGGTAAAAAGAAAGACAGTAGATGGCGCCCCAAAGCATTTAAATCCCCCATTTTCCACTTAGATATCTGATATATTTTTACAGGCAGTCTTCTAATACTGTAGGCTCCCTTCGATTCAACCTTGATTTTCAGTGCTGCAGTATCTGACCAACAGAACAGAAGGATGTCCGGCTTCATGAGAACATCTGCCTGTCTAAATTTGGAGGAATCCTTGAGCAAATTCAACAAGCACAATCACATCTTGTTTGCCATACCATGCAAGTGAATGGATTCTGAAGGCATCTGCCTGCATCCTTAGGAAGGGTGGAAGCATTTGTTATTCATCCTCTCTAGGCTATGATGACTGTTGGGCCCTCTCTCTCTTTCGGAGAGTGGCGGGTTATTTCTAGAAGGTCTGTGGCTTTGTTTGCAGACAGCCGTGATAACTAAGGGCAAAGATTGGGCTTTGCATGTGAAAAGGGGAGATTTATTTTAGGTCAGGGTGTGTGTGTGTGAGAGAGAAGGTTCTGTGTAATTGAGTGAGTCACACCGCTGAAGTTCAGTGACTGCCAGGGGAACCACCAGGAAAAAGATTCCTAGCAGATCATCTAGTTGAGCAATTTTGAAGGCCTGTGGGTGACCTTCTCTGGATGCATATCGTTTTGCATGGTGGTAGACCGTAGATAATATCAGTTATTGATATTAGCGGAGGGCAGAAGAAACAGAGATGCAACATGGGGAAAACCAAAGCTCTCTTGTTCCCTTGGCGGCAGGAAATTTGAATAACGGTAGTGGTAGGTAATGGTTTGGTGTGGCTGGGAATTCAAAAAGAGAGAGGAGGAGGGAGAGAGGGAGAAGGAGAGGGAGAGGGAGGGAGGGGAAAGGGAGAGAGAGACAAGAGAGGGACAGAGGGAGAAGAAGAGGGAAAGTGAAATGGAGAGGGAGAGGAAGGAGAGGGGAAGATGAAGTAGAGTAAAAGTGAAGGAGAGGGAGGGAGGGGAGGGAGAAGGACAAAGGGAGAGGGGGAGGAAGGGAGGAGAGGGAAAGGGAGAGGGAGAGAGAAGGAGAGGGAAAGAAAAAGGGAGAGGAAGGAGAGGGAGAACTGGGAGAGGAAAATGAAATGGAGAGGGAAAGAGAAAAAGAAATGGAGAGGAAGGAGAGAAAGAAGGAGAGGAAAAGCAAAAGGGAGAGGGAGAGAGGGAGGAAGAGGAAGGGGAGGGAGAGAAGAGGGAGGGAGGGAAGGGAAAGGAAGGGAAGGGGAGGGAGATGAGAGGGAGGGAGAAGGAGAGGGAACGAGCCACATGAGTCTGCATCTGCCCAAATAGAAATGGAGAAACAATTTATTTAGAAGGTTTTATTTTAATGCAAACATTCACAGTCTGTCCCTTCTCCCGCTCTCCATGACACAGAACAAACTTGCATTTTTCATAATATGACAACACAGTTTGCAACTCGAAAAATTCATACCAAAATAGGGTTTGCCGGTGAAAATACAGACAAAAATACCATACATTAAGGAAAACGCTTCAGAAATCGCTTATGTTGTTGAAAGTCCGTGCCAAGAGGGGGAGAAAAACCCCACATTAATATGTGCCTTAATTTTCATGCAGGCGTCCCTTCTGTTCCCCCAGAACATAAAATATGCTGAATCAAAGTGAAAGGAGGCAGAATGATTTCATCAAAGTCTGTGGTTCCTCAGGGTAAGATCTTCTATGACAGTGGAAAGGTCTATCTGCAAAGTTTTGGGGTTCTTCATCGCAGGAGGATTTAAAAAAAAACGTGAACAGCAAATTCTCAAAGTATGATTTTCCTTCAGTGCCACAAAATCAGATCCATTTGGTTGCTCCCGAATACATAAATTTGTGATTCTTCAACTCTAAAGGTAAAGGTTCCCCTCACACAGTTCCCCTGTGCTAGTCATTCCTGACTCTAGGGGGCGGTGCTCATCTCTGTTTCAAGCCGAAGAGCCAGCGCTGTCCGAAGACGTCTCCGTGGTCATGTTGCTGACATGAATCAACACTGAAGGTGCACGGAATTCTGTTACCTTCCCACCAAAGGTGGTTCCTATTTTTCTACTTGCATTTTTTACCTGCTTTCCAACTGCTAGGTTGGCAGAAGCTGGGACAAGTCACGGGAGCTCACTCCGTTACACGGCACTAAGGATTCAAATCGCCGAACTGCCGACCTTTCTGATCGACAAGCTCAGTGTCTTAGCCACTGAGCCACCACATCTTCAACCCTAAATGGAGCTATAATGTTTTTTTTTTAAGGTAGATTTGTGAGAACAGATCCACTCCTTCTCATGCGCTCCTTGTTTTTATTAAATTATGTATGCAAAGTGCAATAAGTGATTCAGTACAAAAATTATTGGGCTGGGTTTTTTTTAATATAAATATATAGATAAGTGTCCTGAACATGTAAGGTTTGCACATAAAAAACCTCCAGCTGCCTTGGCTGGAATAAACAATCAAGACTCACCTTTTCTTGACAAGAAATTCTGCAATAGTTCTGCTTGGCCATTAACCATTGCATGACCCTAATTGCCCCAGCACAAAACAAAGTGCCCAAGGGAAACAAAAAGACACACCTGTTTGGTGTCGCCCAGTTCGCCGTAAATTGGCTCAGCTACAGAAGCAAAAACCTTGGCTCCCCGCCAACGAGACAAACACGTTGGCATTTGAATGGCTGCCGACCTGGAATACCCACACAATTGTAAGGTTGAATTGGAAGTTTGCAACGAGCAAACGGTTGTTACGGCCGCTTGGGTGAAAATAGTGAAAAAAGCGAGCTCCTAGAATGCCTGCCTCCATTGCTCTGTCTTTTCTGCACTCAGTTGCGCAACTCACACCGACAGGGAAAAATGCAGAAACACACATACACAACTCACACAATTTAGAAATATTAGGAGAAGGTTTGGTGCACAACACAACCTTTAGAAGTGCGAGTGCTGGCAGGAAAGTCATTTGCTGGCATGGATGAAGGTGGAAACCAGGAGACGGTGAGTTCTAGTCCTGCCTTAGGCATGAAAGCCGGCTGGGTGACTTTGGGCCAATCGCCAGGAGATGGTGAGTTCTAATCCCACTTTAGGCATGAAAGAAGACTTAGTGACTTTGGGCCAGTCCCTCTCTTTCTCAGCCCAACCCACCTCACAGGGTTGTTGTTGTTGTAGAGAAAATAAGAAGAGGAAAGAGTATTGTGTATGCACTTGCTGCCTTGGGTTATTTATAAAAATAATAAAGATGGGATAAAATAAATAAATAAATAGTGGTAAAGCCATGAGGAAAGAAGAGGAGGAGGAGGAGGGAGAGAGGGGAGGGGAGGAGGAGAAGGAGAAGATGGAGGAGGAGAAGAGGAAGGAGGAGGAGGAAGAAGAAGAGGAAGAAGAGGAAGAAGGAGGAGGAGGAGGAGGAGGAGGAGGAGGAGGAGGAGGAGGAGGAGGAGGAGATGAAGGAGGAGAAGGGGAAGAAGAAAGAGGAAGAGGAAAAGGAAGAAGTCGAAGAAGTCGAAGGAGAAGAAGAAGGAGGAGAAAAAGAGCAGTAATTGCAGCAGGGGGAGAATTATGTACTTGGACCCTCAACTATTTCCTTCCTTTTTTCTTTATTATCAGCCTTGAGAGCCTCACTAGATGATTTATGACAAGAGTTGTATACAGTTCTTGGATTACGTTCCTAGCAGCTTCGGTCAGGTTTTCTCTGAGGATGGGGAAAAAAGAAAGAGCTAGCAAAGAAGAGAGAGACCCCTACACGGTTAATTTACTGGATCCACAGATGATAGAGTGTTGTCCTTTCCAGCGCCCTGCGCCCTCCGTTATTACATTCCTTTCCATTCTATTTGGTACCCCGAGGAGAAACGGCCTCGGCTCCAAAAAGTATTGCAAAAACAAACATCTCTTTTTCTCCTTCCCTCCATCAGTGTCACGCATCCAGCTTTGTTATTTTGGCCATCAAGACTCTGTAAATGTCAGGATCATAAATAACAATGATATTTGAGCTTTGTGTGAGCTTATGTGTATGTATGTGTACACACACACACACACACACACAGAGAGCCATACATACAAATAAACTAATTCACAAAGTGCAAATATCATCTTCATTGATGATGATGTTTAATAATGAGATTTAATATATATTCTATATTGTATTGTATGAAATATGTTTATAATGAAATGTATACATTGTATACTACATACATGCATACATACATACATACATACATACATACATACATACATACATACATACATACAATGTATTATATAGATTAAAATATAGATCAATAGAATGATGGATGGATGGATGATGGATGGATGGATGGATAGATGGATAGATGGATAGATGGATAGATGGATAGATGGATAGATGGATAGATGGATAGATGGATAGATGGATAGATGGATAGATGGATAGATGGATAGATGGATAGATGGATAGATGGATAGATGATAGATAGATAGATAGATAGATAGATAGATAGATAGATGAGAGATAGATAGATAGATAGATAGATAGATAGATAGATAGATAGATATTTTTAAAAAATCTCTCTTCATTTGCTCATTCATTTTTGTATCTCAGAATATAAAATCCATTTCAGCCCCCTAGCCTCAGTTCCTAAGCACAGCATGGAAATAAATATTATTTGAAAAGCATAAAATGTCAACATTGATTATGTATAGGGTAAGTTAAATAAAAAAATCATGAAGTTGGTAATAAATCCCTTTTCTTATCTATTCCCGGTCATACAAAATGAAAGCTACAAAGTATTTTAATGACTGCTTGGAAATTAAATTTAAAAAGGAAGTCCAATAATGCAAAGAAGGCCATACTGTACTTTTCAAAAGTAAATGTGCAGGGGAGGGCCAATTTCTATTCCATCCAGCTGAGAATACCTGAGATTTCTCTTTTATGTAGACGTGATCATGAGATCTTCAAAGTGTCCTGGAAATTCTAGGATGGAATGGATCAAAGGTGGGATTCAGCAGGTTCTGACCAGTTCTGGAGAACCGGTAGCGGAAATTTTGAGTAGTTCAGAGAACTGGCAAATGCCACCTCTGGCTGGCCCCTCCCCCATCTATTCTCTGCCTCCCGAGTCCCAGATGATCGGGAGGGAATGGGGATTTTGCAGTAACCTTCACCTGCCACGCCCACCAAGCCACGCCCACAGAACCGGTAGTAAAGAAAATTGAATCCCACCACTGGAATGGATGCTAGGAAGTCCTCATTTGAGATTCTCTGATAGAACTAATGATAAATGGCCATATTCTCCTTGGAAGGCAACAGAGAGGCAGCCATTTTGGAGCATCTGAAGTGATAGGGGAGTAAATAGAAGTTGACTTATTCCATCATCGCCTCCTGCTGAAGGACAAGTCACCTTCGACTATCCTTCAACTGTCTCTGGAGCACCTATGTTCCAAGCTTGACTGAAATACATCTAATCTGGTTGCACCAAGAAAAGCAATGTTATGTATGGAGGGAAGATGCTTTTAAAAATTAAAAAAGGAGCTGTGAAATCAACCTCAGCGATTCCTTTATCTGCGTATGAAGGACGTGCTGTTGATATTGATCAAAATTATTGCAGATACGGAAAGAAGTTTGAGAGAAGGGTATGGAAAGTTCACCTCTCTTTCGAGTTAGAGTGAGGGGAATTTCCTTGACTTCTCTACATGCAAACAATGGTTGGAATGAATCATAGGATAAATTAGATTAGTTACATTTAATCTGAATTATGCCAACCCTGTGAAGATGGATAATGTACTAGAATGAGTAACAAAAGAAAAAAGGAACAAAAGAAAGAACATTAATTTGGTCGTCTCCTCCTCCTCCTCTCCTCCTCCTCCTCCTCCTCCTCTTCTTCTTCTTCCTCCTTTTTCTCCTTCCTCCTCTCTTTTCTTTCCCTCCTTCTTCTTTC
The DNA here is from genome assembly GCF_964273705.1 of Natrix helvetica. NCBI lineage: Eukaryota > Metazoa > Chordata > Lepidosauria > Squamata > Natricidae > Natrix > Natrix helvetica. The sequence continues at coordinate 20,734,522 of NC_138562.1, read as the reverse complement.
TCCTTCCTTGTGTTGTTATTTCTGCCTTTCATTATGCTTCCATCCACATCACCCCTTCTTCTGTACCTAGCTGCATTCTCCTTTCTACTTCCCTTGACTTTGATATATGTTGCTAGTTTTTCAAAATGCCAATGGTGTTCCCTTTGCTTCTTATCTTTCAATTTCACATTCTTGAAGCTGCACGTAGTTGACATTGCAAAGAGGGAGCATTCCGTGAACCACAAGACTCTTTCAGAAGAGATGACTAACTTTTGTATTATTCTTATATTTGCATATTTAGTTCAGGTTGCCATAGGCAAGGTGTTTGAAGGGGGACATAAAAGGTATATCAAGTGATGAATGAGGTTCTGGGCATATTCAGAAGGTAGAAGTTCTATCTCCCTTTGTTAAGAATTTGGGCTTCATGCCTTTACCAAGATGGTTGAGAATATTTAAGATCTGAGATCGTCTGAAAGATGGTTGTCAAGGGAAGGGAAAGGAAATGTCTGTGATAAAACAATATTTCTAAAACTTGGAATTTATTACTATGCATGGCTACATGGCAAGTATCCAAATTTACAGTTCAGAGAACACCCATTTTGTGAGCAATGATTTTTTTTCCATGGAACTGATTCTATCTTGGCTTTTGTCAACAGGAGTGTTGTTCACCAGTGACCAGCAGATCTGGCAGAAGATTCGGACAGTGAGGAGGCTGGGGAGGAACCTGGGCCAGTCCTGGAGTCTGGGGAAGGCTCTGAGGAGGGCTCTGCATTGGAGGCAGAGATGGGGCCAGGGCTGTATGCCAGTTATCAGCTGCCTTCGGAGTCAGACATCAGTGGAGCAGAAGAACAGCTGGAGCCTGTTCCCAGTGTGCGCATGCCCAGTGTTGCCAGACGAAGGGAACAGCTAAAGAACAGGGGTCGACTTGGGAGTAAGGCCACAGGTGGACGGTGAGTGGCCCCTCCCAGAGGAAAGAAAAGAGGAGCGAAAGGGGAGGGGGCTTTTGCAGGAAACAATTCATTCGTTTATTCATTTCAGGAGTGTGAAGATCTCTCCGTGAATCTCAGAGACTCTCTGCCCAGATTTTCCTTGCACAGCACCTCAGTTGGAAAATATTGACATGGCAGCTTCCCAAGCTAGATAAAGTCGGTGGTCATAACTTCGCCTTTGAAAGACTGTTTGCCAGACCTTGGCTGAATGTGAATGAGAGGAATTCCCATTTGTTTAATAAAAAGGTTTTTTTTTGTCAGGACTAGGAATCTCCTTCGTGCTTTTTGGGGAAGCCTAGGTCAGAACCAGGATGTACTACAGAAACAATAAGTTATCCGACTAGAAAATCTTCCTTGGTTCGTTCTCACTTTCTCTCTCCTCCCTTTCTCTTTCTCTTCCAAATCCATTCCCGGCATAGCTGCTCTTTCCCGTTCAACAACTGTCTGTGGCTCAGTTTTGAAACGGTTGCATTGATGGCTGGGGATTCCCAGTCTTTATTCCCCTTTCTAAATTATTTCTCCTTCTAAGTTGAAGAGATGCAGCCAAGGATTTGGTGGCGTAACTCTGATGCTGAGCTCCTAGAAAGAGTGCGGAGAAGACCATCAAAGACGGTCAGGGGTCTGGAGGCTAAATCATACAATGAATAGTTAAGGGACCTAGGTATATTTCACCTAACAAAGATCAGGCTTAGCTGAGACGTGATCAGAGGTGGGTTCCTACCAGTTTGGAACAGTTTGACTGAACCGGTAGTGATTTGGGCAGCCTGGATCTCTGGAACCGGCAGCAACTCAGGCCTGTCACGCCCCCAAACCAATTCTTCTATGGGGCCGCCATCTTGATTTTCAGTTCTGTGCATTATAATTGCACAAATTTAATTTTTCTTCTTTTTAATGTTTTGTGCATGTTCAGACCTATTTTTGTGCAAATGCGCACAAATTTTTTACAAATATTTGTGTGCACCGAACCTGAAGTAATGCCAGGAGCAACCCACCCCTGGACATGAGAGCATCTTCTAATGCTTGAAGGGTCATCAAATGGAAGAGGATGCTGATTCATTCGCCAAAGCACCTGAGGTCAGGAGAAGAAGCAACGGGAAGAACCTGTCAGCGGTAGATCCAACATGGAAACAAGGAGGAACTTCCTAAGAGTGAGAACCATTAATCAGTGGAACAGCTTTCCTCCTGGAGTTGCGGCTGCTCCATCTTTGGAGGTTTTCAACAAAAGATTGGACAGATATTTGCCTGGGAAGATTTAAGGACAGGGGGTTGGTCTAGAAGACCTCCAAGGTCCCTTCCAGCACTGATTCTTTGATTCTGCCCTTTGATGAAAGACAAGTCAGAACCAAACCAGACTCATTCCTGACGCATCTGACATTGGAGTTTGGTTCATCAGCATGCATTTGCTAATCTTTATTTTTTTAAAAAATACATAGTTTGTTTCGTCTTAGATTTTGATTTTGTTGTTTAAAAAAAAACAGGTGTTCCTGAAGACTAACCACTCTGCAGTTGTGCAGCCCTAAATTAGGCAGAATTAGCCCTACCACGTCATGCTTGGTTATCAGAAGGACTATTCTCAATGGGCAAATATCAAATGTTGGCAAAGAATAGATTTCCATCTCAGCCGGTGTGCCAGCCCATTAAATGAGATTTAGAAGGTCTGGAATAATGGCAGGAAGGGTTAAACACACTTCTAAATCCCAGCCAATCATAGCCGGGGGGGGGGGGGGGAGAGAAAAATTCCCCAAACATTTGTTAACCTTTTTCTACTTGCCAAAGTCTTTATGGGAGGTGTTTTAACGATGCTGCTTCTCTCGAGAAGACATGAGCCCCAGTTTTTCATTATAGCTTCCCAGCAAGAGAGGGAGAAAAATTGGCTGAAAATACTGAATGTTCTGGAAATTAGATCCCAGGAAATAACTCATGTGCCAACAGGCAGTTAGTCATTTACAATGACAATAGTATGCCATTAGCATTCGAACAAAAGAAGAAGACTTCCTTCATTCTTCCATTCCATTTGTTCTTTCCAAATCCTTCAAATAAACAGCTTATTCCATACCTCGATGTTAAATATTCTTCTTGTTATTGTTGTTCAATAGAATGGAGGTAAAAAAATAACTAGTGGATTTTATTCCACTAATTATTGCCAGCTATAGGTGGCTCAGTGGTTAAGACACAGAACTTGTCGATCAGAAAGGCCGGCAGTTGGGGGGTTTGAATCCCCAGCGCTGCATAACAGAGTGAGCTTCTGTTACTTGTCCCAGCTTCTGCCAACCTAGCAGTTGGAAAGCAGGTAAAAAATGCAAGTAGAAAAATAGGAGCCCCCTTTGGTGGGAAGGTAACAGCGTTCTGTGCACCTTCAGCATTTAGTCATGCTGGCCACAGGACCACGGAGATGTCTTCGGACAGCGCTGGCTCTTCAGCTTTGTAATGGAGATGAGCACCGCCCCCTAGAGTCGGGAATGACTAGCACATATGTACGAGGGGCACATATTACCTTTACCTTTTATAGGTGCTCATCTCCATTTTATTGAGCCAGCACTGTCTGAAGATATTTCTGCGGTCATGTGATGTTACGGAGTGCTATTACCACCCCACCAAAATAGTACATATTTATCTACTTGCCTTTGCATGCTTTTGAATGGCTAAGTTGGCAAGAGCTCAGGCGGGGATGGGAGCTCACCCCATCACATGGAGCTTGTACTTTCCAGCCAACCAGCCCAGTGTCTTAACTGCTTGAGTCACTGCACTACCCTTGTTCAAGAGAATGTAGAGTTGCAAATCTGAAGTAGGCGTACAACATTTATTTAAATATTCAATGGGCAACTGGTGTTCAGTTTTACCTACAGAGACTTCACTCTGAAAAAAAAATCTTCTGTTGATTTGCTAGTAATTCATATCCTAGGAAGGATGTCATGGCATTGTTGGTGCAGTTTTTAATAGAATTCTGTTAGATAGAGATAGGAGCAGAAAAAAAGGACAAGTTATGTAGAAGAGTAAATTCCCCTTAAGGCAACTTAACTCTCTCTCTCTCTCTCTCCTGAAAACGGTGATTCTTGAAATGCACTCATCTTCCCTAATAAAAATGGGGTGAGATGTTGGGAAGGACATTTGGGGAAGTCAGCTGAAGGTTTTTTTCCCCAATTAATTAAAAATGGAAAGGGGAACATTTAAAGAAGTGGTTGAACAGCCCTATGAAAAAGTGGCCATCGTTTTGTCTGCTGCAAAAGTAAGGTATTAAAAAATAGTTTTGCTTTATGGGTATTAGTTTTCTTGCCATTCAGATACCTGTAGAGATTTAATTAATGAATAACTTCATTCATTCTTAAAACCAGCCCAAATCCAGCTGCTTTGGAGAATACCTTGACCCCCCTCCTCTCTGTTGCAGCCCCTCAAATATTGGGAGCTGCTATCCTGTCTCCCCTGGTTCTTCCCTTCACTAGACCAGCCATGCCCAGTTCCTGCAACCGTTCATCATATGTTTGAACTTCCAGTCTCCAAATCATCCTATTTGCTCTTCTCTGCATTCTTTCTAGGGTCTCAACAGCTTCTTTATAGTGCGGTGACCAAAACTGGATGCAGTATTCTAGGTGTGGTCTCACTAAGGCTTTATAAGAGTGGTAGTAGTACCTCCCTTGATCTTGACTGCATCCCTTTGTTAATGCAATTTGGGATTGCATTGGCTGTTTTGGCTGCCGCTGCACACCCTTGGCTCCTATTTAGCTGGTTGTCCACTAAGACTCCAAGATCCCTCTCACAGTCACTGCTATGACACCAGTAGCTTGGTGGTTTGATATCAGTAGCTTGGACATTCTGTTCTATGTGCAAAATTAAGAATCTTTTCTACACAGCCAGTTGGTTCCCTCCCTCCCCTTCTCTCTCTTTCACATTTGTCAACACATTTAATCACTTTCTCAGTTGCAAAATTCATTAAAACAGAGAACTCATGCATCTGTTTTATATTTAGCTGTGATTATTTTTCCCTCTTTACTCTCCCAGGCTTCACACCATATTTAAAAGCAGAATTTAAAAGAGCAGAAGAAACATCAGTCACGAGATAAGGTCACTGCATTATCTAAGTAAATTGCATGTCTCCACTGTGCTCAAAGGAAGAGGACAAGCTGCAAAAAAAAATTTTTTTTCTTTTTAAAAAAAAAATGCTTTGTGCTTATTTATTTAATTTTGTAGCAAAAGCAACCTTGACAACAAAAATGGGTATTTCCAAGCCAAGGCTCATTGTGTGAAACTGCAATTAAAGAGTCAGGTGTTTGCATCATAAACTGAGATCCCTGCATAGTTTATCCCTAATTCCTATTGTTACGAATGCAGCATCTTTAAAAGGGACACGTTGAAAACAGCCTTCGGTTCCCATGCTGGCAAATATATTTCTATGGAGAGATAAGAATAATAGAACTTTATTTTCCCAACATGTCCCCCGTAACTGTTATATAGAGTTGTGATGCCTTAAACATTAGAGGTAATAAATCAACTTCATCCCTTGTACCTAAAACTGGACAAAACCTGAATTTGAATCGGCGTGGGATTCAGCCGGTTTGGACAGATTCGGGCAAACCCTTAGCTCCAACGATCACCTGTGAGCAAACCGGTTCGCTCCGATTATATATAGTCAGTATAGAGCTATATTTCCTCTGTTTGAAGCTCAGCTGATCAGCATGGCAGAGTGGAGTGCCACGCCGCAGCTGTTTTACTCCCCGGGGCTGCAGTAGGAGGTAAGTTTTTGAGCTGTTTTCAAATGTAATATGCGTGCGCGGAGTGTGCATTTGGCGTGTGCATGAGTGAAGCGAGCACGTTTAGTGAACTGGTTGTTACACCGGTTAAAACCCACCACTGATTTTTTATTTGAAGGCAATTTGATCGTATCGTTAGTCCAGGTGGAATTGCTGGTTCTGATCTCATGTGCAAGATCAACTGGAGGAACTGACTCAGGAGTGCAGTGGCGTTTCTTCAGATCTGCACATGTTGCCTCTCCAATCAGATTGAACAATAGCAATCTGACTGACTCAGTTTCTTAAATCCGTTTGGTACAGAAGCTATTTGTTATCTTGTGACAGCCGAGTAAACTTTGGTAAGACCAGTTTTGGTTTCAGAAGCCATGTTATTTCTTCTTCCTCCAGACTTCACCATGGTCTAGAGAGCCAATCTGAGGTAAAGGTGAAGGCACCATTACCTAGAAACTGGGAGACTGAGAGTTTTAGTGTTAGAAGCCATGTTCTTCCTTTTTTATCGAGACTTCACCATGATTTTGAGAGCCAATTTGTAGCCAGCTGGATGACCATGGACTGGTCCCCTAGGAAGGAGGCAAGGACAATCCACTTCCAAACTATTTCCCTGCCAAGAAAATTGCAGAGACTAGTCCAGGCACTCATCAAGAGCCAGTAAATCAAATCAAACCTTTATCAGAGTCAAGGATACATATAAGGAAGGTGGCCCAAAGGTGCTTTTTCAAGAGGCAACTGGACTTTCTGATTCTTCTTTAAAGATATTTCGCTTCTCATCCAAGAAGCTTCTTCAGCTCTGACTGGATGGTGGGGAAGGGAAGAATTGATACTCCTTGCAGACAGCTGGTCATTTGCAGCCTTTTTAGAGGGTCGTTGAGGCCTCTTGAAGGTTTCTCTGTGTCCTCAGGGTCACCTGAGTGGTGCAAATGGTTCCTGTAGTCTGCAATTTTTTTCTCCATTCCTACTCCCACCCCATTCCAAGGGTCTTCATCCCAAATAGTATGGCTAAAAGTCTGTAGAGATTCTCGGTCCTCCAGGTCACGGTTGTCCCCAAAGGTGCTTTTTCAGGAGGCAACTGAACTTCCTTGTTTTTTTCTTTGAAGACATCTCACTTCTCATCCAAGAAGCTTCTTCAGCTCTGGCTGGATGGTGGGGAATGGAAGGATTTATATCCTTTGCAGACAGACAGATGGTTCTTTCCATCCTTTTGGAGGGTCATTGAGACCACTTGGAGGCTTACCTGTGTCATCGGGGTTGCTACAGACAATAAGGAAGGTGGGATACATGAAATTAAAAAGCACACAAAAACACAGCAGGATAACATTATTTATAAAAAGCTAAAAAAAACTAAATGTAAAAAAAGGTTTCTTTTTTTAAAAAAAATATAGAAATAATATTTAAAATGTCTAAACAGAGAGATGACGGGAGCGGTGGATAGACACAGGGGAGGACGGCAAGCCAAATCTATCACAATTCAGAGCATTCTAGAATGATGAATTAAGTGCTCGTTGTGTTTGTTTGTGGCACAGGTCTTCTTCTGATGGGTTTGAAGTGCAGTTGTGCAGAACTGGGGAACACTGTCTGTTGTAGCCGGGTGGGTCTCCCAGAGCAGCAGGAAGGTATAAAATTGTCCTGCGCAAGCTGGGTATGTAAGCAATAACACTGAGTCCGTCATAACTCAAAGGCCGTAATAATGAACAATAATAACAAACCACAGTGATTCCTAGATCTCATTAAAGCACAACCAAGCAAACCAAATTATTGCTTATTTAGGAGGGATAAAATGTACCTGAAAATCATTGGTTCAAGAGCTGTAATGTCTTCTTGAGCCTCTCAAAGTTTCTTGGCCTTGAACCACCTTCTAAACTAAGTTTGGTACAAACACGGCCGTATTTCATTATTCCATTTTAACAGTTAAGCTGTTGTTGCTCTTTTCTCTCTCTCCCTCCCCCCCCCCTGCAACTAAATGCAGATGGAGTACAAGTTATTTAATCATTGGAATTATGGCTTAATTTTAGACGGCAACACAGAATCTACTTTGATATTAGGATGAGCAATAAATGGTATGCATATTCATCGGGTCATCTGCTTGTTTTATAATACGGAGCAATAGATTTTTAAGATATTCTTCCCTAGAGACAGAAAAAAAAGCGCTCATATCATAAATAATTATCTTAAACTGGTTACCAAGAAGGAACAGCCAGATGAAGTTGCTATGGAGATTTGGGAATGTGTGTCCCTGCTCAGATACAATTGAACAGCTCATCTAGCCAGCCACAGATGGATAGATTTAGCTGTATATGGAAAAGGGGGGGGGGAGGGAAATTAAACTTGTTTAACCTGAGGGAGGGCTTTTCTTTAAAAAAAGAAGAAGTGCAATTCCTTGGAAGCATCAAATTCGGTGGCTGGAATGCATCTGTGGTTTCTTCAAGCATTATAGCTTCACATCAGGCAGATAATCTTCTCAGTGAATTGGCTCTTAAGTCGGCCTTAGAAAAGATAGCATAGATAAGCAATGCCTTCACTTCAAAAGGATTCATACTGCGATTCATTCACAAAGGAGTCCTTAACCTTGTGCTTCCCCATCGATGGTTTAAGTTTCTGAAAAGAGTCTTGTTCTGACTTTTTGGATTATGATGAATTAAGAAGCTTATTGTCATAATAATAGGTTGCCTTGTCTGGTAAGGAAATCCTATGCGGTTGCCGCAAAAGATAGCTGCTGTTGTTGTTTTTGAAAAGTTTTTTTTATTCTATTGCCTATAATTATAGGTACACATTTACATAGTTATTCTTCTTTACATTTGTCATTCTTGTACAATTGTTACAATTGCCTCCCTCAGCAACCAAGACAGAAACCACTTAACTCCATTTTGCAGAATTAAGAGTACTTTTACTGGTTATGAATAGTAGCTACTTCACTATTAAATGATTAGAATGTACAACCTGTTTCAGTAGAAATGTTTTGGGGGGCAGGAACTCATCATATTCTGACTTTTCAGAGTAAGGAAAGTTGTTTATCTTTGATTGCTCGATAATGCAGAGAAACAATTGAATTTTGTCCACGCTTGCAAAATTTGCATGGTATGAAAGATTAGGAACATTACTGATATTGTCTGCTTCGGAATTGCTGTTGCACCAAAAATGCTTTCATGTTTCTACTTTCAGAATTGCTTACTTTGGTTGATTATAGAAATTTCCTTTACCATCCATCCAAACTCTACTTCTGAACTAACTGGGGGGGAAAAATAGACGTTGCAGTTTTGAGAAAACTAATAAACCCGTGACAGATGTTCCCAATGAAGGAAAATGAATATTACAGTTGTGTGTTGTAGTGTAAATAAGAAGAGTTAAAGGCCTTGAAACAGCTGTTAAGAGTGGGGGATGAATACTACATGGCTTGTGACCAGTTAATTCTTAGTTAATGCAGCTTCCGCTTTGGCAGAAGGCATTGATATTATGGAAGAACTGAGTAGAAATATTGATTTAACAGAATGACAGAGTTGGAAGTGACAGTGGAGGTCTTCTAATCCAAACCCCTGTTCAGGCAGGAAACCCTATAACCTTTTAGACAAAGCGTTGTCCAATCTCTTCTTTAAAACTTCTAGTGTTGGAGTGTTCACAGCTTCTGGAGGCAAGTTGTTCCACCGATTAATTTTTCTCAGTTCTAAGTTGCTTCTCCTTGACTAGTTTCCATTCCTTGCTTCGTGTCTTGCTTTGACTGGCTATGACTTACAAAACAATTACCATGTGAACTATTAAGTACTGTTAGAAGTACTAATAGTTAATAATTATTACAATCACGATTAGAAAAATTAATCGGTGGAAGGGATTGTCTCCAGATGTTGTAGATGCTCCATCATGGGAAGTTTTCAAAAAGGAACTGGGCAGGCATTTGTCAGGCATGGTACAGGGTCTCCTACTCAAATAGAGGGTGGGATTAGAAGACCTCCAAGATCCCTTCCAACCCTGTACTGCATTTTCTATAATCTGATGAACAACGGAACCATTTTGATAAATGAATTATTTATCTGTTCCCTTCTAGTAATTCAGTTGCATTGATCTTCTGAAACTCATATGGAAATGGCCGGTGATAGGTTTATGGTAACACCGGCTAACATGACAGAAATAGGATATCTTTAACGCAACCATGAGTTGTAATGTCTGTTGCAATAATTCTTTGTAGGGGCAACTTCTAAACTTCTAAACGTCTGTGCACTTTCTACCAAAGTTATGACTAAGGTGATATTCAAACCAAGGACAGATGGGTTTGCTTTGAGTTTTATCTGTATGTAATTTTGGGGGAAAGTATAGCTCTTTTAAAGATTGGCCATGATTTTTCAGAATATTGGTTACAAATCAACAAAAGATTATAGCCTGAATCTCTACATCAGTTAGTGCCTTTCAAAATCTGCATCCACCTTCATTTCTGTTCTTGAGGAGTTTAAGATCCATTTAAGTGGCACTAACAACTTTGATATCAACACATGGTAGAAAGACTAATGGGCTGCTGAATGCCCAGATGCAATCAGTTACGTAGATGCCCTACACAAAAGGTGCCAGGTTTTGACCTTCCTCACCAGCATTGGTCAACTCTGAACAGGATCTGTACCCAACATGGTGTCTGCCAGGACTCATTGTTTAAGTGGGGTCTTGTCTCTAACCCTCAGTGTGACTGTGGTGCTCCTCAACAAAACATCCATCCCATTGTGTCCAAATGTCGATCAAGAGCTTACACTGGCCCAATGTCTGATTTTCTTCAACATGGACCACTCTGTCCTTGAGTCGCTGGGTGGACTGCACATTAACATTTGAACTACTATAGGTCCATGTATTTGCCATATGCTAAATAAAATAAAATTAAAATCCATTATGGAAATATATATATATATTTTGATCTGAGATTCTTATGGGCTGTGCATCATCTTCTGCCAAAAAATATTTTCTATAAATATTCTATGTTATATGTTACCTGGCAGATGCTGGTTTCTGTATCATGTAAGGGTGAATCTTTCACTCCATTGGCGGGCTTAAAATAATGCAAAAAGAGCCTTGTGGGATCTGAGATCCGGTGGTTTTGATGGTCTTGTGAAACCAGCTGCCCGTTTCTCTCTCAAACTCACCTCACTTGTCTTTTGTGCTTGTTCTGACTGTAGTGGCGACCAGATTTTCGCTTTATCCCAACGGGAGATAGTGCCACATCCTTTGTCACCAAAACTTCTTAACAGCTGGTTTCCTGGAGAGCTTTTCAACCGTATGTAGAGTTATCCTTCATAATTTATGTAATCCCTTTTTCAAAGGCCGTGAATCATCCTGGCTTCTTAGGGCAACTAATGCCATCAATCCATTCCATTTGGGGTGAAAACAATAAAATGGCTTTATTTGCATAAACTAATCTGCCTCTGGGCAAATTTACAGGAGGACTCCATGTTTTATTATTTCATACAAGGCAGGGGGAGGAAGGAAACATAAGTATATATGAAGGTATATAAGTTAAGATTCATGGCCTAGGGCATTGATGGCAAACCTATGGCACACGTGCCCAAAATGGCACCCAGAGCCATGTCGCCAGGTATGGGTGGTGGGTTTCTGGCATTCATGCTCCTTCCGTTCAAAACTCAAGACCCACCTTTTTCAACTAGCCGGCCTGGCTCAATTATAGTTCCATCTTTATCCTCCTGGCAATCTTTTAAATTTGTAATTTTATATTGGGGTATTTTAATTTTATTAAGACTATTACTATGTATTGTACTATGCGATTTTGACACCTCCTCCGTGAAATGTTTTAATTGTATAATATGTGTTTTTATTTATTGTACGCCGCCCCGAGTCCTTTCGTGGAGAGGGAGCGGCTAACAAATATAATCAATTCAATTCAATTCAATTCAAACTAGCTAGCTATCCACAAACTCAATTTTTATTTTTCTAAGCTTTGCCACTTTTAAGAGATTTTCTAAATGGGAATATTGTTCAGCAAACATTGTTTTTCTTTAAAAATCAGCAACCCATCCTTCTGTCATCCTTGTGGATGCTGTCAGTTATAATACATCAAAATGGTCAACTGTCCCCTTGCATTAACCTGGTGTCTCAAATGGTGTGCAAAGCAGTCCATGCTTGGCATATCTGTTCATTATTGCTTACACCATCATTTGGCCAAGTAGCAAATTGGTTGACTAGAGCAAAAGTATGACAAAGTAAAGGGAAAATAATGTATTTGGTGTCCCGGTGTTTGCAAACTTGCAAAGCTCTCCCAAACTCCTAAAAAAATCACAGACAAATCTTATATTGATTGTCCTCATTCTTCAGTTCAGGACTGCCCAAAGCTAGCAAATTTAAGACTTGTGTACTTCAACTCTGTCAGAGATTGTTGCAGAAAAATCAAATCCAAAAAGTACACACAGATAACTGATTCAGCTCGATTCATTAACTTCTTTATATACATAATAACAGATGAATAAATGTACAATACCAAGAGTAGATTATTTCAACGTGGTAGAAGTTACAAGCAGAATACAAGCAGGAGAAAACAGCCAGTTTCATCTCAGAGAAGACAGAGTATTTTCAGTTTCGATTCTCAGCACAGGCTCAGATCTGTTTAAGCTCTCATTGGCTGACTTAGTTGCTATGCCTATTCATTGGCTGGCCTTGTTACCGTGTCTCTCCCAGTCATGAATATTCTAATAAACTACCAGAATTCCTCAGGGCTGGCTGAGGAATTCTGGGAGTTGAAGTCCACAAGTCTTAAAAGTTGCCAAGTTTGCTTCAGAACAAGTAGAATATTGCTCTGCAGGATTAATGAAGGAAAGCACCTACATTAATTTTCTTAGAAAAAATATCACAAAGTGGTAATGTGCTAGAATTTCTGGCTGGCTGGGGAATTCTGGGAGTTCCATGCATCTTCAGGCTGCCAAAGTTGAAAAGCACTAGTCTATAGTTTCTAGAACTAGGCATAGGATATCAAGAATTCCAAGTGCTCCTCCCCTTTTCCCATTTTCTGTTGCTGGTTGAAAATCAAATCAAGGGTCTACAACTGCAAGCAAATACCTAGCACGCACTTTTCCTTTATCATCACCATTCTATGCCTGAGAAATCATTCGCAGCCATGCCAGGAATGTTGGCAGAACATTTTGTCCTAGGGAAAAAAAGTTGACTTTCTCTTTTATGACATACTTGTTCAGGCCATGGCAGTGCGGCTCACAACGCAACCCATCATCACCCCTGTCTGTCTCTTTGGCACAATAATCAAATAATAGAAGCTAATGAAAATATGAAAATGAGTTAAATTGATGGCTAACATCAGCGTGAAGAGGAGGTCAGACCTTGTTAATTCAATGACAGGTGACAGAACGAAGGGATGGAAACTTATAAGCCTCTGTGGAGATGCCTAGGTTTCCAGGTTGTTTTATTGTTAATATTTGGGGGTACTTTTATTTTGGATTAGTACCAGGGGTGGGATTCCATTTTTTTAATACTGGTTCTGTGGGCATAGCTTGGCAGGCATGACTTGGCGAGAGTCATGTGAAAGGGTGGGCATGGCCTCTGAAGGAGGGGAAATGGGGCAACGTGACATGAAGGGAGAGTGGGCAGCATACAGGAGGAGGCCCCAGGAAGGCCGGAGATGGGGAATGGCATGTTCCCTGGCCTGGCCAAGGTGAACAGTGAACGGGCGGAGGCTCTGAGGTCTCAGGAAATGGTTTCTCCCTGGGCCCTAACCCAAGGTGAGTTCAACAGAGCTGGCGAGGTGTGGAGGCGACTGGCGAGGTGATTAGGTGGGCCGCATGGCAAAGGCAACATATAGAGGGATGGGATGGGCGGGGCCAGCATTGAGGGAGTGTCAAGTGAGTGGGTGGGCGGGGCGAGCGAGCATTGAGCGGGTGGGTGGGTGGGAAGAGCCAGAGGTTGTTACCAGTTTGGCAAAACAAGTCAAATTTTCCCTACCAGTTCACCCGAACCAGCGCGAACCTGCTGAATACCACCCCTGATTAGTATATTCGAGAAATAACCTCTTGGGCTTTTCACCCAGAATTTCTTGGTGTGCATTTTTCGTAACAATATCTTTGCAAATAACATCTGTGCCCATGTGCGAGAAAATCTGGGAGCTGGGTCATGGCAACTGGACTTCCTTTTGTTTTTCAAAACCTTTTGTACTTTCTCATGAAAAGATGCATGCCATGAAGCCATTTCTGGTCAATGTAACAGGAGATCACTTCATTATGTGGCGGTAGGGATTCGAACCGCTGAACTGCTGACCAGTCTGATCGACAAGCTCAGCATCTTAGCCACTGAGCCACCACATCCCTATCTTGTTTCTATTCCTCTATTAATGCAGCCTAGGATGGCCCAGCCTGCATTTCCCCCCATATAATTTCCAGCAACAGTTGGGAAGGTCTCCTGTCTCTGAGACATCACATAAGTATTTCAGTATAGCTGAGAGATTTCCTGCCCACCAAAATTCTTGAGGAGCTCTGTGAATTTAAATCAGATCAGCACAAAGTTGGAAGCCTCCAAATACAGCAGGAAAGTGTTTGTTTTAACAGGAAGATGTACATCAGTGAGGGCTTCTTGCTAAAAGCATATGACATCAGGGCTCTCTCTATAGATTTACTAACTCAGGAATCTGGAGCAGAAAGTCTGGAGACAGATATTCAAGTGAATATCAATGTCTACCAGAATCATCTTTCTCTCCTCTGCAGAATAAATATTCTTTACCCAGAACCGAGGGTGATTTCCTACCCGATAATAAAAAGCCAAAACAGAAAGGGGAGAAATCTAAGAGTTCTCTTGATTCCATAGAACTCTCTTTGATTAGGCCCCAGTTAATAATAAAGGGTATGCGGGGGCTCAGTGGCTAAGACACTGAGTTTGTTGATCAGAAAGGTCAGCAGTTCAGCGGTTCGAATCCCTAGTGCCGCCTAACAGAGTGAGCTTCCATTACTTGTCCCAGTTTCTACCAACCTAGCAGTTCAAAAGCACTTAAAATGCAAGTAGAAAAATAGGAAACCACCTTTTGTGGGAAGGGAACAGTGTTCCGTGGCCTTCAGCATTGAGTCATGCTAGCCACATTACCACAGAGATATCTTCAGCTTTGAAACGGAGATGAGCACTGCCCCCTAAAGTCGGGAACGACTAGCATATACTGTATGTGCAAAGAGAACCTTTATGTTTAATAATAAAAATGTGTTCATTAATCTTGATTTTAGGGACCAGTGATGTCTTTTCTATCTCACCTTGAATGAATTTGGAATAATAAATGGAGTTTGGTCCAAAAGGGAGACAAGGGAAATAAAATGATTAGATGAAATAGTCCCAATATCTTGGATTTAACCCAGGAAACAATCCTATGGGTGGGGGAGAAACCCATTGAAGAATAGACTTATTGGTTGTCTCCACATGCTTTGGATCATTGCCTGCAAGTTCCAGAAAATGTGCCCAACTCTAAGAGTATCTGAGACTGGGAGTTTCAAATATCTGGAGGGCATCAATTTGTCTATGAAGTGGCCTGCTCAAGCCCATCTACTGAATTGAAAGGTATTGGAATTCATGGCTGCAATGTATTTCTATGCAACAACAACAGTAGTATTCAGCCAGTAAATGGCAGTGTTTACAAATTTGGATCTATGATATGTACTCTATGTTTTTTTTGTTTCCTGTTACAGTTGATATAGTTGAGCAGTAAAACACATGGTGACTGTAACTCTGTTCGCTCTGTGGTGTTATATAGAAACAACATTTCCAACCAAAAGGATAAGCTGGTTTTGAAATAAGATGCTCCTGCTTTATAGGCCCAGCTTTCTGTACAGCACCTCAACTCTAAAGATCATTTCTGCCTTTATTGTAATCCCTGGAAGGGTCCCATAAAGCCAACAGATGTCTTGGAAGGATCAGACTCTTCAAACCTGCTTTACCTTGTCGAAGTGTTTCTGTTCTGAATTATTTTGGGCATCTTACCCTGAGGAATTTCATTCCTTTTAATGTACTGCTTATTCCCTTCAAAATTCTTCAGGGCCTTTGCCTCATTCAGAATTAAGATGCAGAGTTTGAAAGCAGAATTTCTTCTTCTTCTTCTGTTCAATCATGTCTGATTCTTAGAGACTGCCTAGACAAGGCTGCTTGGACAGATCCTTGAAGGGTTTTTTGGGAAGGTTTTTCAGAAGTTTGCTATTGCCTCTTTCCTAGAGAATAATAATAATACCAGAGTTGGAAAGGATCTTGGAAGTCTTTCTAGTCCAAACCCCTGTTCAGCGGGAAACTCTTTATCATTTCAGACAAATGGCTGCCCAGTCTCCTCTTAAAAACCTCCAGTGTTGGGGCATTCACAACTTCTGGAGGCAACCTGTCCCACTGATTAATTGTTCTGTTAGGAAATTTCTTCTTAGTTCTAGGTTGGTTCTCTCCTTGATCAGTTTCCATCCATTGCTTCCCTGCCTGCCTTCAGGTAAAGAGCTAAGAGAAAGTGACTGGTCCAAAGGCACAACTAGAACTCCCAGACTCCTGGCTTCTAGTCTGGTACCTTGACTACTATGCTACTGTGGCTCTCCGAAGAGTCATTGGCCCAATCCTTATCTACATTGCCTGCAAGGCCGCATGGAAAGGCTCAAGTTCTGCAGAACATCAAAAACAAAATACAGCAGCATCTTCAGGACAGCTCAAAATGGACGTGATGGTGGTTATGGCAACATAGTCCATGTCCCACCTCTTTTGTGCAAGCATCAGTGTTGAACACACACACACAAAAGTGGAGCATTGATCATGTTACTGGGGCACCAATCCTGTCTATTTTGGCCCACACAGCTCCTTGGACACCAAAGTAGAGCTTTCTTTCTGAAATCAACCCAACATTATGTCATTATTACTTGGGTAATGACTTTAGTTTTTTTCTGACTTAGCATCTTGATGCATTTCTCTTTTGTTTCCATGTCAATTTCTAAGTCTATAGGCAACTGCTCTTGTTACATAAAGTTGTCACCTTGACATTTCCCAACATTGTGCACAAATGTTAGAAGTGGGGGAATGGATTGTCTCATGAATATTTATTTATATGTCTGCTTGGTCTTGACTGAATGGTTCTGTTGCAGCTGGATCCTATTTTTATGGGTAAAAGTGATGTCTGGTAATAGCAAGAAAATGCATAATTATTTCAGTAAACATTAATCACGTCCCTCAAATTCTGAATAGTTATCAAGAAGGAATGGAAATCAGTTCAATTTAATGTAGAACATTTTTAAAGAAAACATCCTCATCAATAACAACAACAACAACAACATAGGGAAAAAACACCTCCTATCTACTTCCAAATATTATTCTAAGAATTTACTCACCTTCTTTATTTCTGTTCATCCTATGTAATTTCTTAAACTAATCTATTCAGCCTTGGGGCTCTCAACCAATTAAAGGCCTAAGCAAGGGAATAAGACTGTCCCTGACAGTTTATGGTTCAAGGAATAGAATATGCTGAACAGCGATAAAAAGAAGTAAATTAAAATTATTCCAAATAGAATGTTGAGAGGAGAGAGAGAGAGAATAAGAATGAGAGAGAAAAAAAATGAGAGAGAGAAAATGAGAGAGAGAGAAAATGAATGAGAGAGAGAGAGAGAGAGAGAGAATGTGAAAGAGAAAATGAAAAATGAGAGAGAATGAGAGATATAAAATGACACACAGAGAAAATGAGAGAGAATGTGAGGGAGAGAATATGAGAGAGAGTGGAAATGAATGAGAGAGAGAAAAAGAGAGAAAATGTGAGAGAAAAAATGAGAGAGAATGACAGATAGAAAATGACACACAGAGAAAATGAGAGAGAGAAAATGAAAGAGAATGAGAGGGAGAGAAAATGTGTGTGTGAGAGAGAGAGAATGAGAAAGAGAAAATGTGAAAGAGAAAAATGAGAGAGAGAAAGGGGGACAGACAGAAAGAGAGATATTTGTAACACATTAAAAAAAATTAGGAAGAACATAAAAGGAAAATCAGTACCTCTCTAATTTGAATGCAGTTCATTTCATTTAAATCGTGGATCCCATCTGATTAGTAGGTAGCATCCCATATTCTTTCTCTCCACCCAAAGCTTCATTTTAGCTGTGCCACCATGTTCTGATGGGAAGGTTGTAATTCAGTTGATAGGGTTGGTTTAATTACAAATTGCCATCCCTGAAGCATATTCAGTCTCAATCTCGAAGAGTTATTCCCTTGGTTGTATATTGTTTCTTAAATGTATCCATAAAAATCCAGGTTAGTCTCATCGGAGGTCCGTTTTATGGATCAACCACCTTGATTACTGTCTCGCTAATATTTTCTTCGTGGTCTTTGACACAACTTGCCTTGTAGGATATTTTTCATTGTTCTTGATGTGCAAAAGGCTCTGGGACATTTTGGCTTTTAAAAAAGAAGAAAATAAATGCCATTTAAAATAAAATTTAAAATTTTCTCCATGACAATCCATCCCTAAAAGTGTTCGGCTTCCAATTGTCCCAACTATGAGGATCTCATGTGAGAATATGAACTAGGCTGTCATATGTTTGGAAACAGCTTGTGAGTATCTTGGTCAGTCTGACAGGCCTGGAAGCCTTCTTGGCCATTGGAACTTCAGGCCTGCCCATTTAGTCTGTGGGAAAATGGGAGGGGGGATTGTAAGAATTCTATTCTATTCTATTCTATTCTATTCTATTCTATTCTCTATTCTATTCTATTCCATTCCATTCCATTCTCTATTCTATTCCTCTATTCTATTCCTCTATTATTTCTTATTCTATTCTATCCCATTCCATTCCATTCTTTACTATTCTATTCTATTCTATTCTATTCTATTCTATTCCATTCTATTCCATTCTCTATTCTATTCTATTCCATTCCATTCTCTATTCTATTCCTCTATTCTATTCCTCTATTATTTCTTATTCTATTCTATCCCATTCCATTCCATTCTTTACTATTCTATTCTATTCTATTCTATTCTCTATTCTATTCTATTCCATTCCATTCCATTCTCTATTCTATTCCTCTATTCTATTCCTCTATTATTTCTTATTCTATTCTATCCCATTCCATTCCATTCTTTACTATTCTATTCTATTCTATTCTATTCTATTCCATTCTATTCCATTCTCTATTCTATTCTATTCCATTCCATTCTCTATTCTATTCCTCTATTCTATTCCTCTATTATTTCTTATTCTATTCTATCCCATTCCATTCCATTCTTTACTATTCTATTCTATTCTATTCTATTCTATTCTATTCCATTCCATTCCATTCCATTCTCTATTCTATTCTATTCTATTCCATTCCATTCCATTCTCTATTCTATTCCTCTATTCTATTCCTCTATTATTTCTTATTCTATTCTATCCCATTCCATTCCATTCTTTACTATTCTATTCTATTCTATTCTATTCTATTCTATTCTCTATTCTATTCTATTCCATTCCATTCCATTCTCTATTCTATTCCTCTATTCTATTCCTCTATTATTTCTTATTCTATTCTATCCCATTCCATTCCATTCTTTACTATTCTATTCTATTCTATTCTATTCTATTCTAGTTACCCTGTTATGAACATCTCTTTAGGTCAAATATGGTGGCGGCATTTGCATAATGAGGCTAAAATACTTTTCTTCCTGGGGCCTATTTTTATGTACTGCTTTCCTCCCGGTTTGCCTACAGCATCCAAATGATACGTTTGGTGTGTGCAACGTTTTAAAATGGATAGCACCCTACTGCCTCAATCAGATTTCTCCACTGTGATGAAAGCAGCCTCTACATTATTCAAGGCCATAATCTACACAACACAACCTTACTGTCCCTTCTATCTCCAATATTTTTTTAATGGCTGGGCTTAGAAAGATAAATATTCCTTCCGCTTTTGATAGAAGATCACTAATCCCGAAGCGATAAGGCTGCCATTTCAAACGTGAAATAAATCAGGCTAAAATGTAAAGAAAACTGTAGGTGTCTTGCTTTTTAAAATATTTATTCCTTCTCCTTTATGGCCAGAAAAGGGTGCTTGCTTTAAAAATAAAAGGGACAGAAAAATATTGGGTTCTTGATACAGAGAAGTGGACAAAATGCAATTGCAGGTTTACAATTCTCTGGAGATCAACATGGAGAAATGAAATTGGGTTGTGTTGATGTCATCAGGCAAGGGACACAAATTGTGTGATCATGTCCTTGTGCAAGAATTGGGATGGCCAGTCTAAAGAAAAGAAGGGGAGACATGATAGCAGTCTTCCAATATCTCAGGGGTTGCCACAAAGAAGAGGGAGGCAAACTATTCTCCAAGCCACCTGAGGGTAGAACAAGAAGCAATGGGTGGAAACTAATCAAGGAGAGAAGCAACATAGAACTGAGGAGAAATTTCCTGACAATGAGAACAATTCATCAGTGTAACAGCTTGCCTTCAGAAATTGTAGGTGCTTCATCACTGAAGGCTTTCAAGAAGAGATTGGACAGTCATATCTCTGAAATGGTGTAGGATCTCCTGCTTGGACTAGAAGACCTCTAAGGTCTCTTCCAGCTTGATTCTGATTCTGATTCATCTGTCCTCATTTTGCTGCAACTTTTTGTTGCACCAGAGAGGAACAAGGCAAACCTATTTATGTTATCCGGTGTGAAACCAGATATTTAGAAGCTGTTTTGGCATGCAGAGGGTCCCTTCATCAGCTATAATTAGTTTCCAGATCATGGAAAATTAGCACAAGTCATTATGCTTTACGTTTCAGAGGACTTGAGTATTGACTGCTGCGTTTGGTTCTGCATGCTGCATTTTAAGAAGGATTCGGATAAACAGGATCAATTTATGAGAAGGGCGATAAGGATGATCAATGGAGTAGAAACAGACTCACAGGAGGAGAGAGATAGAGGGAACTGACTGTCTTTAGCCTGAGGGGGGCGGGGATAGCTGACATGCTACTTTGAACTATTGTATTAAATGGTGACCCCATAGAAAAAGGCCACAATCTGATTTGTACTGATTCAGACTGCAAGATGGGAGATGATAGGTATCCCCACCACCACCACACACTAGTTGCACTGGGAAGGGAGGGAGGGAAAATATAGAAGGAAAAGGGGGAGGGAGGATGTGAGAAAAAAGGGGAGGGGGAGGAAGGAAGGTAAAAAAGGGAGGAAGGAAGGAAAAAGGAAGGAAAAAAGGGGGAGGAAGGCAAGAAGGAAAAGAGAGAAGGAAAGAAAAATATGAAAAGAAAAAGGGAAGGGAGGGAGGATGTGAGAGAGAGAGAAAAGGGGAGGGGGCGGAAAGAAGGAAAGTAGGAAGGAAGGAAGGAAAAAGGAAGGAAACAAGGAAAAGAAAGAGCGGAAGGAAGGAAAAATATGAAAGAGAAAAAAGGGAGGGAGAGAGAGAGAGAAGGGGAGGGAGGGAGGGAGGAGAGAAAGAGGAACGAAGGGTTTATTTTATTATTTCCCCCATCTCGAGAACCCTGCAAAACAATCTTGGTTTCCTCACTGTCCAGAAATGTAAACTATGGTTTTAAAACCACAGTCAGTGCCTGGATGACAGACGCATTGTGGCTTAGCGGGATGAATGAACTGAATTGCTGAGAGGCTGCATAGCAGTGGGCCTTATTAGTTAATACTCAGGGCAGCCTTGCAGGTTTCTGACAAGCCTTTTATAGGGATCCTCTTTGTCTGTCATAAGATGGGAGGGAAGAGGGGAAGAGATAAATGCAGAGGCAGATTTTAAGGGGAAATCTTGACGTGATAATACCTACAAAGGCTTAACTCTCGTTCCCTTTAAATAGTCTCTGCATCTTGCAAGCATTTAAGTAGGTAGGAATCTACTTTAACCTACCAATAGATAAATTAATTAGCTTGGAGCTTAGAGAGTGAAAAAAATAGCTGAGCCTAATGAAGTTTCTATTTGGAACTGGGTCAAAGACACTTGTGGGTCCTTTAAACTACGATGGTCCAGTTAAGAGATGTGAAGATAGTGCGCGCACTCACGCACACACACACACACGCACGCACGCACACACACACACACACACACATAGAGGGTAAAATCTTGACGAAGTGAAAGTAAGGTTGTTCCAGACCTGAGTTATTGACAAGGAATAATATAAGACTTTCCTGGGATTATCTATATTGGATATGGCAAAGAAAGAAAGAAAGAAAGAAAGAAAGAAAGAAAGAAAGAAAGAAAGAAAGAAAGAAAGAAAGAAAGAAAGAAAGAAAGAAAGAAAGAGAGAGAGAAAGAGAGAGAGAAAGAGAGGGGGGAGGGAGAGGAAGGAAAGAAGGAAAGAAGAAAGAAAGAAAGAAAGAAAGAAAGAAAGAAAGAAAGAAAGAAAGAAAGAAAGTAAGAAAGAAAGTTATATTTTGAACAATTAAATTCAAAAGCACAATTAGGAGAATTTCTCAAGTAGAGCTATCATAGCTGGATTGCAACAACCCACAATTAAATCTTTATTTCTATCTAGCAAGCATCTTCATTCTTTTTGAAGACCCACTATCAGAGCTCTCTTCAAAAGAGTTTCTTAGGTTTCCTGGAATATAGTTTTAAAAAATAAAAAGGAGAAGTCCACAGGAGAAGAAAACTTTTGAGAAGCATCGTGGTTTCATGATTAAAAGTGGCCGTTTAGTGAACTGGTGAAGAACACAGCAACCGTTACTGACCTCTGGAATTAAATGGACTTGTCCTGAGGTTCTCAAAGGGTCAGAAAAGCTACGAAGCCCAAGCCATCCTGAAAATGGGATCCAAACAAGCACTGGTGCCGTTTCTTACACACGGCAATAAAATATTTGGGCGAATCCAGTTATGATTGGAAATTATTAGCCAGGGAAGAGTTTTTCTGACCTATGGTATTGTTTTAAAATGAATGCATCACCAAGTCACAAGTTTTCTAGACATTCCCTTCATTAAATCCTTTGGGTTGAGCAAGACATCATAAAGTTCAACCGGTTGGTAAGCTACCTTGATTAAATGTGAAGTCTCAACACCCTTCTTGTCCTGGTATTGATTTAGTTCTTGGTTCTCTTACTTGGGAGGCTTCCATTGGTACATCAATTAGGTCAGGACCCAACAAAGACTTCACGCTGAATTAATGATGATGTATGTTTATAAAAATACTAGCTTTGCAATAAAACTATGTCATTGCGCTATGCAGGAGAAATTTGGTTCACAATCTGTTGGCTCAGTGGTAGTTGGTGATTGAAACACATAAGGGAATCTCTCTCCTGCCGCCTTGAGTCCAGAAGCAGCTCCATAGGTGGAAGGGGTAGACACCTTGTAGAGGTACCGACGTTTAGTACTGTTAGGAGCCCCGGCCCGCTCCTGAGTGAGGGATGAGTGAGTAATCCTAGCCAGAAAGGTTTATTGTAAACATATCCATGGTTATGTGATGGAAGAGAGCTTCCCTAGAGATGTGAATACAGAAAAGAGAGAATTGAGTCATCCGGATGATCTTGTTAGGTCTTCTCTAGCAGCTACATTTGTGAAGTGCTCCCTAGATATTTCATAAATAAAATTAAATAAACACAATTGATGATTAGCTGGAGGGAAGGTTGTTTGTTTGTCCATTTGGGGGCTTAATGCAGTAGGATTCACCGCTTTGGTGAATTTATAAGAGTGCAGGGTGTTGGAAAAACGAGTTTTTATCAATAATTAAAGTTGAAGTGTGAATGCAACATCTAGAGTTGAACCGAAATATCTTGGAATGTATTTCATAAAATGTATAGGCCACTCATCTTAGGTAGCCACTGGGAAAATTTCCAGTGATTGGTCTGTGTAAAGATTCCTCTTCCCTCCTTTACTTCTTCCTTCCTTCCTTCGCCCCTGCTTCCTTCCATTCTTCCCTCCCTCTCCTTCTTTCCTTCCTTTCTTCCTCCCTCCCTCCTTTCCCTCCTCCCCTCTCCTCCCCTCTCTATCTCCTTCCATCTGCTTTTTTTCTTCATTTTCTCCTCTCCTTTCCTCTCCTTTTCCATCTCTTCTCCTTTTCCCTCTCTTCTCCCTCTCCCTCCCCTCTCCCTCTCTTCTCCCTCTCCCTCTCCTCTCCTCCTCTCCCTGCTTCTCTCTTCTCCTTGCAACCAGTGAAAATAAAAATTAAAAGCAAAGTGGACTGTTTTGATATGCAACCACAGCTAGAAGAGTCTCCCTGCATTAATCTTTGGTGTCTCCAAAGTGCTTTTGTGCTGCATGACAAATTGGTGCACATAAAGACAGGGAGAATGAACAGAGAGAAGAAGAGCCATGGAGGGAAACAGGCAATCGAAATAAATAAACTGCAAAATAAATTGGTTGCCGCTTTTTGCACTCCGATTTGAAATTTGGGAGTGAGCATCCTTTCTTCTTAACATATCCCTAAAATGAAGGTGATGGTTTCTTCTCAATATTTAACAAAGAAGCAAAATTATCTGCAGTCTTCCAAAGGGTTTTTCCCATTCTTTCCCCATTTTAGACAAATTTTCACAATAATAAAAACTGATTATCCTTAGGCAATTATACAATAGCACACATTAAACAACAAAAGTTCCAAACTGTTTGACTCTAAACTACTGGATGGACCAATCTTAATAGTAATAGTAATAGTAATAGTAATAGTAATAGTAATAGTAATAGTATAGTATAGCCTTTATTGTCATTGTACACAATGAAATTGGTTTTAGCCTCAGTGGTGCAATCCATGACAAAAAATACAAACAACATAAATAGTATAAAGAACAATCCCTGTGCAAGTAATTAGGAAAAAGAAAAGCTAGTCAAACGTTTCCCTGTGTGCGTGGAGTGACTGTGGTTGTGTTTAAGAGTCTGACAACCCAAGGATAGAAACTATTTTTAAACCGATTTGTTTGGGTGGCTCTGCTTCGATGTCTTCTGCCCAGTGGTGAAATTCACTTTTTTTTGCTACCGGTTCTGTGACTTGGAGGGCCTGGCAGGGGAAGGATCCTCAATGGAAGGCAGGTTGGTAGCCATTGTTTTTTCTGCAGTTCTAACTATCCTCTGAAGTCTGTGCCTGTCTTGTTGGGTTGCAGAGCCAAACCAGACGGTTTTAGAGGCGCAGATGACAGACTCAAACAGATTCATCAAATCATCCCTTTCAACACGATTTTTAAATCAAATGGATTGATGTGTTTGATGTGTTGAATCAAGTTATGTCGATAAGGCTGGGATAGTGAGTTAAATTCTTTATTTGTGTCATGGCCAATATAAAAGGCATGCCTTTTGCTTCCTCCCACAAGTGTCTTCAAAGAACAATAATATCCCATTAAAATGATAATATCAAGCAGCAGTAAACCCAAGAAACTACAAACAGCCAAGCCAGCAAGTTCAGCATCTGTTAAACAAAGCCATAGGAAACTTAGTGGCTAATAAAAGCGCCAGAAAATAGGTTGGTCTTCACCCAGGACCTCGTGGGAAACGTGCTATGCACACCTGTCAACTGATACCTTTCTGTAATTTGGGCATTTGGTCAGAAGTTTCTCAAAATAACAACCAAGTTCTTGAGTTACATTATAAGGGAGCAGTCCTTGTTGAGATATTCCACTAACAGGTCATTCTTGAAAGGAGCAGAGTTTGACTTCAACTGAGAAATAACTAGAAGCTAGTAGGATCCTACTGTTGGGAATGATACAATGATGGAATCCAATATTTATGGTTACCTGATTGAGCACCAGAAAGAGTCTCAAACATTTCATCAGAGGCAAGATCAGTATGCCATGATAGTAGGTTTTTTTTTTTTAAAGTGTGGTCCTTCCTTCCTTCTACCTCTCTCTTCTTCCTTTCTTCCTTCCTTCCTTCTTTCCTTCCTTCCTTCTTTCCCCCCTCTCGCTTACTCCTTCCTTCCTTTTTCTTTCTTTCCATCTCCTCTCCTCTCTCCCTCCTTTTCCTTCTATCCATCCATGCATCCATCCATCTAAGGAAAGATGCCACATGCCACCAGCCAACGCTAATGAAAAGAAATGAGCTTCAATGCATTTATTTGATATATCTTTCAACACTGCTAGATGTAAATATTCAAGTCTCACTGTGTATTTGATTCAAGAACCCATCACAGTACTTACTATATTAGTATTTTAGAGAAGTTCTAGACAACTTTGATTGAAAAACATCATCATCATCATCATCATCATCATCATCATCATCATCATCATCATCTCCTTTTAATGACCCCATAGTCCCTCGCGGGGTAGAATCTGGGTAACTGGATGGAGCTGAATGCTTACTGGCCGGATGCCCTTCCTGTCACCAGTGCAGAGTTTTGTTCAGCAGATATATTCTCATCGTGCCCAGAGAGAGAAATATCTGCCTCTACCTAGGATCGAACTCACAGCCTCCTGATTGTCAGGCGAGAGCTCCACCTCTAGGCCACTGCACCACTCTTTCATTGGCAAACATGGTTCAGTGGAATTGGGTAATCAGAAAACATATGTGTGCCTTAACCCAAAGTCCCCAACTCATGAATTTATACGAGGATTTTGCATAGTTAATGCGGAATCTAGTAAGAGGGAACGTTCCTTTTCTGACTGTAAATAAGGGCATTAGTACAGTCTCCCAATGTGAATACAGAACCCTTTCAAATTTTATAAATGCAAGGGGAGTCGGCCATCTCGCAATGAACCATCTATCACGGGGATACTTCTAATCACATTATTATTGATCTTAAAAAATTCTCCAAGCTGGTTCGGTGATATTGCATCTACAGGGAGTTTTGAAGCGGCTACACAAACCTTCCCGAGGATGTGACCACTTTAACAATCGGAGGATGAATGCTTTGTTCACACCAGAGATTTCCTGAAGAACTTGTTCCCCTTTTTTATTTTTTTATTTTTGCCGTATTAGCAAACACTGGATGCCAGGTGTACAGTTGAGGAGTGGAGAATCACTGGCAAGTCAGGAAGATGGGAAACAATCCTGGGAAGAAGAAAAAAAAATAACATCTCAACCCCAGATAATTCTGATATTTTGAGTAATATGGGCTCCCTCCGCCAAGTATATTTTAGCCGGCAATGACTCGTAATGATGAAAAATAGAAAGAAAAACTGATGTTCAGGAGGATGTAATTGGTTCCTTAGGAACAACATAAGAAATGCAAGCTGAGACGGAGGATTAAAAATTAAAGGCAGTAGCTGGACTCTCCCAGATAGGAAATGAATGAAAAAGAATCCATTAAATACCTGGAGTATTTAGAGGACAAATGAAGAGATAATAGACTCACAAAGCTGGACAATAATGGAAGTCCACAAAGAGAACTATTTAGTAGATGCCAGAAGGGGTTAGGCATAAACAAACCACTGCAACACAGACCTTATAGCAGGTCACGATTTTGTGTTGCTCTCCGTAAAAAGGAGGAGTTGAGTAAACAGCTTCTCCTTGTTTCAACAGGAAGTAGAGAAATTCTTCCCCAGTTCCTCCTCGTGAGACCTTCTCTACGGGTTTAATGGAAGCTACAGAGCATTTGAGGCAGGAAACATGGGGACATCATCCAACCTTCCATGAATGTTTCAGCAAAACTCCCCTTTTCTTTGGAAGAATATCTGAAAAGCAATTTCTTTTTCATCAAACTGAACTGGAAAAAGAGGGGGAAAATGCAGCGACAATGATCAGCTAGGACTATTTATAATTTTCACGGGACTATCCGTTCCATCCTACAGCACTCCGTAGGCAATTGAGTGCATTGCTCTGATCCTTCACAATCACTGTTTCCTTTCCTCTCTCCTCTCCCCTCCCTTCCTCTCCATGACGGAGGGGGGGAAATTGTGCTAGGAATCCCAACGTAGCAGAAGATGAAAATGAGTCCTTCCGAAGAGAATTGGGTCAGGAGTAGGTTTCTGGCTTCTTGGTTCCTTGAACCTTCCAGAAGAACGTAGCTTGAGAGCCTTGTTTAAAAAAGGTTATAGAAGCAGCCTAAGGTGAGCTGAGGAACAATTTTGAAGCAGGAGCAAATTAACCAATTATAACAATGTGCTCCAGCTACCTCTTGTTCTTTAAACTGTGGGAGGCCCTTAACAGATGAGGTGACTTCATGCTTAATGTCGAGTTTTCTGTGGTAATTTGCTGGTTACATTCCAGCTCCCTCCTTGTTGTATCTTCTGAGTTTTGCGTGTGTACCAGTGATGGGTTCCTACCAGTTTGGCCCAGTTCAGCCAAACCAGTAGTGATTTGGCGGCCCAGTTGACTGGAACTGGGAGCAACCCAGGTTCTCTGGGTAGTGCCCCAGGCACCGCCATCTTGTTTTTTGCTTCTGTGCATGCACAGAACAATTTTTATGGCACTGTGCATTTGCGCCCACGAGCAAAACAGCAGTAGTGCCTGACAGAACCCACCCCAGGTGTGTGTGTGTGTCTGTGTGTGTGTGTGTTTTCACAGAGCTTAGCAGTCATGTTATTCCTCTCTTCTTTTTCCCCAAGGAATCTGATTCTCTTTAATTTGGTTTGCTTGCTTGGCTTGTTCACTTCTCTTGTCACCTTTAAAAAATTAATGTCCTTTTTTTTCCTCAGTACTCTTTGATTCCATTTAACACTTAAAGATGTGATGGGTTCTGCATCAAACCGGGCCCCCACTGTATATAAAATATTTTACAGAGTTGTTACTGGGTTTGGGGTAGGGGAGGAAACCCAGATAGTTATTCAGCATCCCTTCCCTTTTCAGCAACTTCGACTTCTGTATATGAGGAATATTTATTTGTCTAATTTTCCTCTCCTTGTCGTTCTTTTACATTGATCTGTCTGCAGCCATTAGCTTCATTTCACTGCTGTTTATGATTGTACAATCACGATTCTGTCAATTTATTTTTATGATTTTTTTTAGAGCCATTTGCTGTTTGGAGGAAGAAATCTCACGCTTCAGCTTTGAAAGGATGATGTCTCAAAAGAAGAGTGGTGAATGTGAGGTTCCCAGTATAGGTGTTGGATGGATCTGGGATATAGAGAATCATAGGGGTCGAAGGGACCTCAGAGGTCTTCTAGTCCAAACACCTGCCCAAGTTAGGAGTCATCATACCACCATAGACAAATGGTTGCCCAATCTTTTCTTGAAGACCTCCAGTGATGGAGCACCCACAACTCTAGGGGGTAAGCTACTCCATTGATTAATTGTCCTCCCTGTCAGGAAATTCAAGGTGATGATCTTCCACCCATTGTTCCTTATCCTGTCCTCAGCTGCTCTGGAGAATACATCAATGGCCTCTTTCTTGTGGCAGGTCTTCAAGTATTCAACATGCTATCATGTCTCCCCTAATCCTTCTTTTGTTTCTCTTAGCTATTCATCACACGGAGATTCTCAGTCATCCAGATCACGGTTGTTCCAAGGGTGCTTTTTCAGGAGGCAACTTGACTTTCTCATTTTTCTTTGAAAGACATTTCACTTCTCCTCCAAGAAGCTTCTTTATCTCTGACTGGATCCTTCCATTCCCCACCATCCACTTAGAGCTGAAGAAGCTTCTTGGATGAGAAGCAAAACATCTTCAAAGAAAAACAAGAAAGTCCAGTTGCCTCCTGAAAAAAGCACCTTTGGGGATATTCATCCTATGGTTTAGCCTCCAAACCATTTAACATCTACGTTGGTCTTCTCTTCACCTTTTCTAGAGCCTCAACATCTTTTCTTTAAACTATGGATACCAACATGGATTCTTTGATCCTTTCTATGTGGGGTTTCTGCCAGCAACAGAAAGGCTACTTCTATTAATGATGAAAAAGAGAAGGAGAAGAACACGAATGTCTGTCATGGATGTCCCAGAGAAGAATCTCATCTGGAAATGTTGACGCCCGTTACACTGGGCAGAAAGGAAACTCTACCACAGTACTTTGCAAAACTCTTAGAAGGCCTACTAAAAGTCAGTAATAGAGATATAGGTGGACCAATGGTATCTCTTCATACAAAGCTGCTGCTTCTGTTCTCATTAAAAATTGAAAGCTACACAAAGAACAGATGAGGATTTCACCTCGCAATATAGACCAGGAGGTGACAGATAGCTACTAGATTCCCATCCTGTGGTGAACTTTACTGCTTTAAAAGTGGAAGATTGAAAGGTTTCCTTCTCATAAAACAGGGGTGTGCAATTTTGAGGGTGGATCACAGAATACTTTAAGATTTTGCAAAAGGATGAAGGCCACATCACATTTTGGAATGAGATCATATTTAGGGGGGAAATGGCCCATTTAAGGCTTATCCCACACTTCTGAAATTACTGATAGAAGATAATATTTGTAGCTCAGGGGGAACTGTGGGGTCCTTGGTGCTCTCTGTGCTTGGTGGTTTTCTTGTAGACCTTTTTTGACCCAACTCGGTGACATGATTAATGCCATGGCTGATGAAGAACTGATGATAGCAATAGCACTTAGACTTATACACCGCTTCATACTTTCAAGCCCTCTCTAAGCAGTTTACAGAGTCAGCCTCTTGCCCCCAACAATCTGGGTCCTCATTTGACCCACCTCGGAAGGATGGAAGGCTGAGTCAACCTTGAGTCTGGTGGGATTTCAACTGCCAAGTTGCAGGCAGCTGGCAGTCAGTAGACATAGCCAGAAGTACTGCACTCTAACCACTGCGCCACCAAAGCTCATGATGTTACCAAGATGAAAACATCTGCAAGAATACCACCAAGCTCAGAGAGCACCAAGGACCCCACATTTCCCCCAACCTCAAAATATTAGCAGAACTCACCATCAATTTTCAGCAGCTGTGATCAAAGGAGTTTTGAAGGTGCAGAAAAGGAGTTTGGCCCCACAGTTTATCCAGCCCTAGATGTCAGGGGAATGCATATCGGACAATCCACCTAAAAATAGAGCAGTTTCCTTTCACTAAGTGAGGGGGAAATAGATAGAAGCATGATGTCCTTATCTCGTTTCAGGAGGCACTGTTATTATTCTCTCTTAAAGCAAACAGTGTAATAGCAAGCTTCCTTAATGCCAGGTTCTTGTGCCTAGTTTGTTTATGCTGTTTTATTTTAAGCTTCCCTACACCTTGCTAGATATTGTAATTAAAATGGAGCTATATATTTGAATGCTTTGTTGACAGCCCTTTCCCCCACCACAGTTGAAAGACCCTTATTCTAATGAAATAGGCATTGCAGCATGGTGAATATTGACAGTTTTGAAAAATGCCAATATTTCCCCTTCAATTCCTGCAAACAGAATTACATGTTATTAATAAATAGCAAGATGTCCATCATGGTGATGGAAATTTGGGGGAACGGAGAGACATACTGTCTGGATGTCTAAGTGCTCCTTTTTTAAAAAAAAATCTCTACTTTGTCCAGAGAAATGTGTTTTATTAACCTGTGAGGTTCTCATGCAAGGTGTGTGTGTGTGTGTGTGTGTGTGTGTGTGTGAGAGAGAGAGAGAGAGAGAGAGAGAGAGAGAGAGAGAGAGAGAGAGAGAGATTGCTCTTCTTTGTACACATCAAAAGAGGTAATTGCAGGGCAAAGGTAGACTTTAGGAGAAACCCTCCCATGCTACCAACTCTTACAATACTAGACAACACAGTATCAACAGTAGAGGCCTTCTAGGTTTCTAGGTTCTACCATATCTCAAGATCTAAAATGGATCCTAACATCAAAAATGCCATCAAAAAAGCATAACAAAGAATGTTCTAGCTGCGCCAACTTGGGAAGCTCAAACTGCCCAAGGAGCTGCTGATTCAGTTCTACAGAGGAAGGACTGAGTTTCTTGCAGATCTTTCACCACTCAACTAGGTAACATCATCAGTTAGCACTGATGGCAGCTAGCTCCTCTCTGTTCTTTGTTAAAACCATCAATCCACAGTGCCCACTACCACCAAAACAACTCATAAGAAAACCACCAAGCTCAAAGGACCCCACAAGATGGAGTAGTGTAGAGTACAGTGGTGGGAAAGACAAAGAGAGACACTTATAGAGTTCAGGAGACTTCACAAAGGGTCTTAAATCCTTGATATAGAGCAGTGGTCATCAACTGGTGGTCCATGGACTACTGGTGGTCCGCAGAATAATTATTCACATTTTTTATATTGCACCGAATCAGGGTCCTCAAACTATAGCTCTTAGGACGGATATGTGCAGTGAATGTTTGTGTTGCTGCAGAGAGTCTCCCCCTTTGAGGTTTTTTTTTGTAGGGGTCAGAGGGTGGAAGAAATTCCAACTCAGGGTCTCCTTCAGCCTCCTGGTGGGGGGCTTTGGGCGAAGGCTGGAGGGAAGCGCCGCTGGTGGCAAAGAGCTGGAGGGCCTCGTTCCAGTGGGATTGCATCATGGCCTGGAACTGGCTGGCCATCTCAGCTCGCTGAACCTCTAGGCGCCAGCACCTGGCCTTGCACTCCCGCAGGTCTTCCCTCTGCTTGGAAAGCCCATGCTCCTAGTCCTCAGTGAGGTGCTTCTGCTGAGCCTCCTTCTCAATCAGATCCAATTTGAAATGAACCAGCTGTTTTGCCAACTCTTTCTCATGGTGGCTGCTTAGCTCCAACCACTGCTTTTCTTTGGGACCCTAAGGAGCCCAGATGGGCAGATAAGGAGTGGCTGGGAGGGGAGGGGTGAGCAGAGGCTGGCAAGGCACCCTTCAACGTGAGTGACATCGAGTTGGCCACACCGCCCAGTCACACCCTGATATAGAGAGCTTATGTTCCACTTGGCTTCTTCTGAAAGAATATGAGAACTTACGTCCGTCCCTGGCTTCCTGTTGGTGATGGTGGACTCTGAAGATCGATAGTTTTAGCAAAGAACAGAGACAACATTTTGTTGTATTCATGGGATGCTGGTTTGAGGAAAGTTTGAAGCTCCATGAAGCAGAAGAGGGTATATTCTGGAGAAGTATGTCAGAAAGAATGAATTGGCTTCACTCTCTGCAGTTGACTTCTGGTTAAGATCGAAGCACAGAATGGTAACAAGTTTTTCCAGCCAGAGAAAACCCAGCTGTCAAACTGGCTAAGAGAAGGAAATGGCTGGCCAGGATCTTTTCTCTGTAGAAGATGAAAAGTGTTGGAGAAAATCGGCTGGCACACATATGTGAGTGAGCATGGATGGAAACATTGCTTAAATTAGGTGGGAATTATCTAAATTCACAATTTACATAATTATACGGTGGCTCAGTGGCTAAGACGCTGAGCTTGTTGATCAGAAAGGTCGGCGGTTCTGCGGTTCGAATCCCAAGCACCGCGTAACGGACTGAGCCCCCGTGACTTGTCCCAGCTTCTGCGAACCTAGCAGTTCGAAAGCATGTAAAAATGCAAGTAGAAAACTACGGACCACCTTTGATGGGAAGGTAACAATGTTCCATGCGCCTTCGGCATTTAGTCATGCCAGCCACATGACCACTGAGACATCTTTGGACAGTGCTGGCTCTTTGGCTTTGAAACGGAGATGAGCACCGCCCTCTAGAGTCGGGAACGACTAGCACAGATGTGAAAGGGGAACCTTTACCTTTATGTAAATTCATCCTGAGGACACTTCTTCTCAGACTTCTATTTCCTCCTTTGAGATCCTGTCTTGCAAATAATTTCCTGAAGTGGGAGGGAGCATTGGCAGAGCATAAGCAAACACAGAAAGTTGGCTAATATACATACATACATTTATGCATTTGGCTTCAGTATCTTTGCTTTTTCCCTAACTGAGCCAAGAATTATGGGAGACTAAAGTTTCTAAAAATAGTCATTAGAAACCAATAATAATTTTTAATGCCTACTTTCAATTAGCCAATGTGTTAAAACTGGTTTGGCCAGGCTTTATGCAGGGGTTGGGGGTTGATTCCTAGGCCATGTCTGTTTGTTAATTCTTTATGTGCTCTTTTCACTGATGAAATGGATAAAAGGAACAGACCTTTCATAAAGCATCTTTTGCACCATATGGCTGAGAAAAAGCAATATAATCTTGGCTTAAACGGGGGCGCACGCACTCTGTTCGGCAAAACATAATCAAGATTTATCTCCAAGATGGATGTTAATCTTACAAATGGAGATGGAACGTTTTGTGACCAAGAGCAGGTTGCTATAACATTCAGCATTGGCAGGGATTTAAAGGGCCACAAAAAAGGCTACCCAAAGTTTAAAAGAGGAAATTCTTAATTCTTTTTTTTAAAAAAAAACCTCCCAGACTGTAGCCATGTACGTCTATAGGAACATGCAAGGGTTTTCCAAGAATAAACAGGACCTTAAAGAGAAATTAGAGGGACGCGGTGGCTGAGTGGCTAAGACGCTGAGCTTGTCGATCAGAAAGGTTGGAAGTTTGGTGGTTTGAATCCCTAGCACTGCGTAACGGAGTGAGCTCCCATTACTTGTCCCAGCTTCTGCCAACCTAGCAGTTTGAAAGCATGTAAAAATGTAAGTAGGAAAATAGGAACCACCGTTGGTGGGGAGAGAACAGCGTTTCATGCACCTTCGGCATTGAGTCATGCCGGCCACACGACCACGGAGACGTCTTTGGGCAGCGCTGGCTCTTTGGCTTTGAAATGGAGATGAGCACCACCCCCTAGAGTCGGGAACGACTAGCACATATGTGTGAGGGGAACCTTTACCTTTTTAAAGGGAAATTAATTTATTACAAGTAAAACTCTACATAGGCCATTGCCCCAGTATTCAGAATGGCAAAGAAGGGAAAGGCTTTGCTAAGGCTGAATTGAGAGAAATTGAAATGGGGGAGGTTGGTGCTACAGAGAGCGATAATGCTTTTGAGAGGTCTATTCACACAGGTGATTTGCTGGGTGATGATAGATAGGTAGAGAGAGATAGAAAGATAGAGAGACAGAGAGAGACAGAGAATGACTGTGGTAGAGAGAGAGAGAGAAACAGAGTGGGAGAGAGAGATACAGAGAAACAGAGATAGACAATAAGATAGAGAGACAGGAAGCATGAGAGAGGGGGGGCAAAAAGTGTTGAACAACATTCAACTTCAAACAAATAATTGCTAATTATTGCCTATCTCTGGTAATTCTAGTGTTAACATTGGTGCTTTGTGGCTGTAACTATGATATTTGTGCAAAGAGCATAGAAGCTATTAATAGATTCAGCAGATACTGGTGTTCACTAATATTATGGAACCAGGACATCTTCAGTTGGGTTTAAGAGGAAGGAAAAGAAAAAAGCAAGGCAACATTCACATACGGGTTTCAAATGTGTTCCAGAAGTTCTTCCTTCTCTTCTATTCCCTTCTCTTCTCCTCCCTTCCCTTCTTCCCTTCCCTTCTCATCCCATACTCTCTCTCCTTCTCTCCTCCCCCTCCTCTCCCCTCTCCTCCCCATCTCTTCTCATCCTCTCCTCTCCTCTCCTCTCTCCTCTCCTCTTCTCCTTTATTTTAATGTCAGAAAAACAAGCACACTGTCCCACCCTTTAGAACAAAGTCTCCCCTAACTTGGCATTAGTCGAATAATTATATGCATTACACAACAATGTTCAAAGGTTAATAGTCCTTCTGGGGAGGGAAAAAAAGTTAAAAAAAACCCACCCCAACCAATATATCAAGACGAAATAGACTGTCTTTTCCCAAGGTATTTGGAAGAACAGATTTATAATTCCAAGCAGCAGTTTATCAAAATATTCCATGATAAGGTTTATTCAGCTTTTATTTTAAAAAAAAACTTTGTTTTTTTCTCTGAATCGAGTTAATGTTTTCCTTGCAGCCTCTCTCTGTTTTTTGAGTCATAGATTTGCTTCATTAGACCCAACCCATAAAAAGTTTTTTTTATTCTGTAACACTGCCATATTCTAGATACTTAAATCTCAGTTTGCCAGTATGGCGTGTGTGTGTGTGTGTGTGTGTGTGTGTGTGTGTGTGTGTGTGTATGTATGTATGTATGTATGTATGTATGTATGTATGTATGTATGTATATATATATATATATATATATATATATATATATATATATATATATATATATATATATGCAACATTTCATGTGTGTGTGTGTGTGTGTCACAAAAATATCTATATGCCACTTGGAACTTATTGAAATATATATCACAAATGTCAGCAGGTTCAAAATGGCTTTTCCATGATAAGTTTATTTTCAGAAACAGGTCCGCCATAAACTGGCAACATCAGAAAAGAAACTTTTGGTCACGAAGTTTGTTTGATGTTGGTAGATAATAAGATTGGAGAAACAGCAGTCGCCCTCCCCAATATGATATTTTGGAAAAGAACACATCTGGCTTCATCGTGGGCGACTGTGAATCTCACATTAATTTACTAATAGACCAGTGAGATGCTTCTAACCAAATTGCTTGCTCTATTTATACATATGATGTTAACGCTGCAGTTTCATCCATGTTATTTGTGGATTTAGTATTTACTTACCCATTGCTACCTTATTCAGTTGGTGGCACTGCAGATGTAATCAACTCTACTCTTTTAGCCAAAATACTGAACTAAGTTAGGATCATCTGGTACTTCTCCTTAACTTCTCTCCAGTCTGATAAGAAGCACTGAAGGATTGCCCTGAAGGATTGCCTTGAAGCACTGGTTAAATCAAGGTTCCGCAACCATAGAGCTTGTTCTCTTGAGAAGCCAGATCCTGGGGAATTATGGGAGTTGAAGTCCACACCCTTAAAGGCACCCAAGTTCAGAATCCCTGCCTTGAAGCCTTGGCTACACAACCCAATGAAGCCTTGGTTGCATCAATCCAATGAAGCCTTGGTTACATCAACCCAATGAAGCCTTGGTTGCATCAACCCAATGAAGCATTGGTTACATCAGCCCAATGAAGCATCAGTTACAACCATAGAGCTTGTCCTCTAGAGAAGCCAGATCCTGGGGAATTATGGGAGTTGAAGTCCACACCTCTTAAAGTTACCCCAGTTGAGAACCCCTGCCTTGAAGCATCAGTTACATCAACCCAATGAAGCCTTGGTTACAAAAACCCAATGCAGTCTTGGTTACATCAACCCAATGAAGTCTTGATTACATCAACCCAACGAAGCATTGGTTACATCAACCCAATGAAGCCTTGGTTACACCAACACAATAAAGCCTTGGTTATATCAACCCAATGAAGCATTGGTTACAACCATGGCCTGGTTTCTAGAGAAGCCAGACCTGGGGAATTATGGGAGTTGAAGTCCACTCATGTGAAAGTTGCCAAAGTTGAGAAACACTGATCTAGATCCTGTTTTCTCAGAGCCTTGTTGAAAATATGATGGGGTCTATCAGACTACATGAGTACAGTAGGCTTTAATTGCCTAGTCAGTAAAGGATTGATGGTAGGATGAAATATAAGCCAGTCGGGTAGAAGAGAACACCTCATGCACCAGAAATAACTGCCAGTTGGATGAGCTTCAGCTAATACTAAAATAGGTTATGGATTCTGCCTCCAGAATCCATAGGAATGAAGGCTCCTGGATGCTCAATTAAATTAATATCACCATGTATAGTTTAGTCTGCTAGGTATTTCGCTGATTATTTTTCCCTCAGTAATTTGGGGAATTCAACTTGAGGCCTTCAACTTTCTCCTCTCTCCTTTTAAATGAAAACTTCATTTTACAGAAGAACAGAGTCGGAAGGGACCTTGGAGGTCTTCTAGTCCAACCACCTGCACAAGCAGGAGACCCTATATACCTATATGGTTTTGGCACCAAGTGCCAAAACTGGAGCATGTGCACACGTACCGGAGTGCCAAAACCTGAAGGAGAGCAGCTGTCAAGCACACATGCGCATGCCAGAACCTGGAAGAGCATCTGGCGATGGTGTGCATGCCCACAGAGAGGGCTTTGCATTCCACATCTGACACATGTGCCATGGGTCCACCATCACGGACCTATATCATTCCAGATTCTTCTTAAAAACCTCCAGTTGTTTTTCCCACAAAGCCATTCTCTCTCTCTCTCTCTCTCTCTCTCTCTCTCTCTCTCTCTCTCTCTCTCTCTGTCTCTCTCTCTCTGTCTCTCTCTCTTTCTCTCTCTTTCTCTTTCTGTCTGTGTGTCTTTCTGTCTCTTTCTCTCTGTCTCTTCTCTCTGTCTC
Organism: Natrix helvetica; assembly: GCF_964273705.1. Lineage (NCBI taxonomy): Eukaryota > Metazoa > Chordata > Lepidosauria > Squamata > Natricidae > Natrix > Natrix helvetica. Next base: position 20,696,972 of record NC_138562.1, on the reverse strand, counting down.
TTTCTCTGTCTCTTTCTCTCTCTCTCTGTCTCTTTATCTCTTCCTCTCTCTGTGTGTCTTTCTGTCTGTTTCTCTCTGTCTCTGTACCCCCCCTCTCTCTCCTCTCTTTTGGACTCTGAAAAACCAGCAATGAACTTTTTCCTCTCTTCTTAAAAAGGGGGAACGGAGTAGATTCAGTTACTGCTGTCCATAAAGATGACTCTTTATGATTGCTCAGTCTAACACAAGGAAGGACAGAAATCTTTTCAGAGAAAATCTTTAAAGCTACAAATTTCCGTCTCTGCCATCTCATGCATTAAGAACAACAGGGTTGCTTGTATAATTTATTAAGGCACAAGCATAATGGCCCAGAAAAATCATGACACAAGGAAAACGGGATCTACTTCATACTCATGACTAAAAGAAAGCCTTACAACCTGCAGATTTTTGATTACATTACATTATTTTCCTGCTTCTGCAAATGTTATTCCAGAGCCAAATGCCACAAGCCCATTCCAAGTGAACAGCAAAGCAGTGCGGCTTCCTTGGTTTTGGTTTGACCCCAATCTTGGTCCTTTTAGAATCTTAACCATTATTTACTTTATTTCTTTATTTCATAGGTAAATGTAAAGGTTCCCCTTGCACACACAGTATGTGGTAGATATTCCCGACTCTAGGGGGAGAAGCTCATCTCCATTTCAAAGCCAAAGAGCCAACGCTGTCCGAAGATGTCTCCGTGGTCTTGTGGCCGGCATGACTAAATGCCGAAGGCGCACGGAACGCTGTTCCTTTCCCACCAAAGGTGGTTCCTATTTTTCTACTTGCATTTTTACATGCTTTTGAAGTACTAGATTGGCAGAAGCTGGGACAAGTAACAGGAGCTCACTTCGTTACACGGCGCTAGGGATTCGAACCGCCGAACGGCAGACCCCTCTGATCGACAAGCTCAGCATCTTAGCCATTTAGCCACTGCATCCCCTTTCTTTCACAGATGTATGAAATTTAAATCAGTGAGTCCAAGCTACGTCTTGTGAATGATCTCATATCAGGGTATTTTAAAAATATATCATGCTTCCAAAGTCATTACAATATGGTAATATGAGATTGAACTTCATGGTTGAAAGAAAAAAAATCTATATGTTTAAACTTTTCAGTATGTCTATGAAAATGCTGTTAAAGATCAGAATCACGCAGGCAATGGTTTCCCCTATGTCGTTCTATGGGAACTGAAAGTTGGACTTTTGAAGAAGCTGCATAGGAAGATTGTTGATGCTTTTGAATGTCGGTGTTGGGGAGATGATAGAGAATACCATGGAAAGCCAAGAAAAGAAATAAAAGAATCCTCAAATAAATCAAATCAGAGTTCCTATTGAGGCACAAATAACCAGGATTTCAATAAATGAGAACATTTGTAGCTCAGGGTTGAAATGAAGGCTCCTTGGTGCTCTTTGTGCTTGGTGGTTTTTTTGCTGACGTTCATTACCGAAGTAGGTAACATCATCAGTGCACTAAGCAGGATTCACACTATACAAAGACTTAGACCTCTTTAGAGAAGCTTGTAGCTTGAGAAAAGTTGGATGCAAAAAGAAGAAGAGGTCAACCAGGAGCTACTGTAGATGGATAGTCTCTTTTTTACATGCAGTAATCCTATTAAACATTACAGTTAAAAATTTTTAAAAAGCAGAAATTACAATACAACCTAAAAATAAAGACTAGAAAGATTGGCAGGGTACCTTATACAAGATTGAATGATGCCGAATGCATATTTTAATAATTGATTCCTTGTGCCCAAAGTTGAGCCAAATGGCAACACCCCTGGCATGGAAGTCTTGGAATCCTAAGGTCAACAGAAGACAATCAGTCTCTGTCTGGTGTCCTAATGCCACCCACAAAATGGATTGATTTCCTCACTTCACTAGGAGCTGCATCATTTTAATAATTAAAATCTTGACTGGTGGAGCATCTTTGTGATGTAGCTGCAGCAGCCTTAAGACATTTTCAGACAGGCCATTAAATAATGATTTATGAAGCCAGCTTTTGTTCATCCAAGAGATTAGAATGTAATAACCTCGCCGACTTTCATTTTTGAACTTGACCGGACCATCCCATGCAGCCACCGACCAATCTGGTTTCCTTAACCAGGAGCAACTTTAGAAGAAGGCTGGTAGACACCCTGGGCTGTAAATCTCAAGTGGGAGACAGAACATTGATGAAAACTTGCCAGCATGATTTCTTCCTTGGGTGGTTGTGTATCAGGATGCCCTCTCCTACCTTGGAAGCATCTTCTGATGTTTCAATTTGGCTCAGCAATTTCATGGCAAGCAAAATTCAGAAGAAACCATTACATGCTAAAAAAAATGTCAAAAACCAAAGCTGTTTGATTCTCTGACTGAAGGAGGGAGCAAAACGTATCCCCGGGCTTACATTTTTTTTTTCATTTATTTTGTGTATCTATTCTGATTATGCAGCTGTTGAAAATTGACGATGCAGCTGCTTGACAATTTCAGATAAGAAAGGCTGAAAATTGATCCTGGGGGCACTAAAAATGAGTTGGTAAATGGATAGATAGATAGATAGATAGATAGATAGATAGATAGATAGATAGATAGATAGATAGATAGATAGATAGATAGATAGATAGATGATTGATTGATGCACAGACAGACCGATGGATGACAGGGAAATAAACTTTCTTCCTAAACCCACAACAAAAAAACCCACCCATTCAGGGTGGGCTTCAAAAATTTCATCAATGGGTTCTCTGCCCGGTTGATGGGTGGGCGTGACCAAGGTGGGTGTGGCCTAGTCAGCCTCCTGCACCATGGCAGGGGGACATTTTCAACGGCTCCGGAGGCTTTCCTTGAGCCTCTGGGAGGGTAAGAACTGCCTCACAAGGGCTCTGGAGGCCATCTGGAAACGGGCCTGTTCCCACCTTCTGAAACTTCCAGAAGGCCCATTTTCCCCATCCCCTAGCCTCCATGTCAGAGGTGGGTTCTTACCAGTTCACACCAGTCTGGTGGAACCAGTAGTGGAAATGGCAACTGGGTGTCTGAACTGGTAGGGACAACATGCTTGCCACACCCCCAAACTGGTTCCCCAGTTACCGCAACATCTTTTTTGGACCTTTTAAAATGTTCTGTGCATGTGCAGACGTATTTGTAGGCAACTGCACATGCATGCAGAGTGTGCATCAGGCATGCACGCAAAATTGCACATGCATGGAACTGGCAGTAATGCCGTTAGAAACCCACCCCTGCTCCGTGTGGGCCCTGCACTTACCTCACCTCCAAAACAGGCTGCGTGGAGACTCCTGGGAGGGGAGGAGTGGGTGGAGCCAGCCAGGGATGGAATTTGGAGGTTCTCTGAACTGGCCATAACATTATCTATGAACCTGTAGCACCCCACCCCTGCACCCATTCCAATCTCCTTATTTTCTACAAAGTTACTACCGCAATAATTTACTGGAATGGCATGAGCATTTGGTATCTTGAACTCAGCAAGCCAAAACAATGCTTACCTTGATATCCCAATTAATAAAATGGGAAAATATATAGCCCATTGCATTATATCTCAAGAGCTATAAATCCTTGATGAAACTTTATCTCGACTTTCAAGGACTTTCTTCCTTCTCTGTCTCTCCATAGATGCTGAACAGAACACTGGAGGTTAGAGATACCCGAGCAACAAGAAAGCATAAGCATCTCTCACAGGTGAGTACCACAAAATGCAGCTGGCCCTGGACACCTTACAGCTTACGCCTTCGTTTGAAGCAGGCATTTTCCCTAACATTGAATAAACATGAGAGAGATGATTTCTTTCATTCTTATTCTAAACATTGTACTCATAAAGGGTTTTTTTTCCCCAGTGATCTAGAAACCAGTTTTTAAAGATCCTATGGATATCTTTACAGGAGTTGGTAGGCTTGACTTCAAGGGCAAGGTTAGCTGACGTGACATCATTCCCTATTCATGGATTCATTGTACGTATGGGCAATTCAGATTCAAGGGAAGTGGTACTTCGGAGCTCTCCAAGGTCCTGTTTATTCCAGTGCAATAATTACCTTTTCTATCTGTGGACCAAGCGAATTGTTGAGTATTGTACGATTGAACCTGCCTCTGGTTCACCTTTAATCACCTAGAAAAGGATCTTATCTACTTGAGGTCACTTCTGTCCAGTTGTAATGGTCTGTGAGAATGACCTTGTAACACAGAAGGAAGAGTGGCAGCCTAGTACAATCCTCCACCCCCACCCCCAATTCAGCCAAGAAACCCTATACCATTTCAGACAAATGATTGTCCAATCTCTTCTTGAAAACCTCCAGTGTTGGAGCACCCACAACTTCTAAAGGCAAGTTGTTCCACGAATTCATTGTTCTAACTGTCAGGAAATTTCTTCTTAGTTCTAGGTTGCTTCGCTCCTTGATGAGTTTCCATCCATCACTTCTTGTCCTGCCTTCAGGTGCTTTGGAGAATAGGCTGACCCCCTCTTCTTTGGGGCAGCCCCTCTAATATTGAAACACTGTTATCCTGTCACCCCCTAATCTTTCTTTTCACCAGATTAAAGGTAAAGGTTCCCCTCGCACATATGTGCTAGTTGTTCCTGACTCTAGAGGGCAGTGCTCACCTCCGTTTCAAAGCTGAAGAGCCATCACTGTCCACAGACGTCTCCGTGATCATGTGGCCGGCATGACTAAATGCCGAAGGAATGCTGTTACCTTCCAACCAAAGGTGGTTCCTATTTTTCTCCTTGAATTTTTACGTGCTTTCGAACTGCTAGGTTGGCAGAAGCTGGAACAAGTAACAGGAGCTCACTCTGTTACACGGTGCTAGGAATTCAAACCGCCAAACTGCTGACCTTTCTGATCGACAAGCTCAGTGTCTTAGCCACTGAGCCACCGTGTACCTTTCACCAGACTAGACATACCCAATTCCTGCAATCGTTCTTCATGTGTTTTAGTTTCCAATCCCCGAATCATCTTTGTCATGAGACCCCAAGTTAATTGTCTTCCTGTAGTCAGAATCCCCCAACAGGTCTTCTTTGTGCATTGTGGTACTTGTCCTCAAACAAGATTGCTGATGACTCTAACCACAGATGATCTCCCGTTTCATAAAAATGGAAGAATGCAGTAATAGGAAGCAATATCGACTCTGGGGGTGACCTCTGCAGAAGTGGGGGGATGGGTATAAAATGCCCCATAATGTTTATGAGTCTAAATAGCATGAGACTTGTAGATAAAGGAGAATTTTAGAAGATAATAACTTGCCACTAACCTTTATGAGCTCCACATCTCTTTCTGTAGTGAAACCTCATCCTGACGCTCATAAAGCAAAGGAGCGAAATATAATGAAGCCAATACTATTGATTTTACAATGAATTTTGCCAGGTGTAATTACATTTCCACTGTTATTCTGTAAAATTCTGCAGACAGATGGGATTGGGATTCCTGTTGTCTTATTTTGTTTTATTTTGCTCCTCCCAAAAAGAGAGAGCCTTCACATAAAGGCAGAAAACTTCACCTATACAGACATTTCACATTGAAGAAGCCACATCAGAAGGATAAGTCAAAGAAATACAGTCTTTTTGCACAAACCCATTGGAAACAGTTTGATTGTTTACCTATTGTTTAAGCAGTGAAAACTGAGTGGAAATTGCAGACAAGATTAGAGATATACATATATTATTGCAGAGGCTATTATTATTATTATTATTATTATTATTATTATTATTATTATTATTATTATTATTATTATTATTATTATTATTATTATTATTACTACTACTATCACAGTAAGACAGATGTTTAGACCAGATCTGGCATTTTTATCCATCTCTAGAGTCCTTCTCAAAGACCTCAGATAAGCAGATGTTGTTAGTGGTGATTGATTGATTGAATTTATTTGCCACCCATCTGAAATTACTCTGGGCTGTTAATGGTATCATTCAAAGGTATCAGAGACCTAGCTGTGCAGTGGTTAGAATGCAGTATTGCAGGCTAACTCTGCCCACTGCCAGCAGTTTGATCCTCATCAGTTCACGGTTGACTCAGCCTTCCATCTTTCCAAGGTCAGTAAAATGAGGACTCAGATTGTTGGGGGCAAGAGGCCGACTCTGTCAACCACTTAAAGCACTGTAAAGCGGTATATAAGTCTCAGTCAAAGGTGGGGAATTCTGGTCCTTCTATGACTTGTGGAGTTGAATTCCCAGTATTGCTGGCTCGGGAATTCTGGGAGTAGAAGGCATAAAACAGGCAGATTTTCTCACCCCTAGTTTTTCAAAGACATCCCTGTTGGAAACTTGCAAGAGAAAATAAGTAGCTATTACAACTGGCTCTTGTTAATGATGAGACCCAATCACTAGAAATTGGGGTGGCTTCAATAGCCTTGGAGAGGTTGCCCCCTGAATTTCTGTACCCACAAACAGAGATCATTTATCCAATGACTCTTGAGGAGACCAAAGGCAGGACATGGTCTACAGCCCCTGGTTTTCAGGATGGGGAGGGGGACTATTGTCCAGTTTAAAAACTGATTGCTAGCCAGCATCCCAACGATTCAGCTTTATAGCTCCTGCTGCTTGACTTCAAATTGCTATATCGGCTCTTTGACATTGTGACATTTGAAGCTCCAACATTCCCATTTCATCTCGTGAACAAGCAGTCAAAGAGGATGTGGGTGGAGGTGGATGCGCCAGGCAGTTAACTTTTGCAGAGGCCAAACACATTCAAGGAAAGAAGAAATCCATTTGGCACAAAATAGACTTTGTCCAGGATGACAAAAGAATCCATGGCAGTTGGCATCCTCTGGGAGGGAGGGGGGAAATATATCAGTGTGCTTTATTTGGGTAGTCATGTTCAGGCACATTCTACTGTTTCTATGGTGATGGGATTATTGTACACCAGGTGGCCAGATCAAAAGCTACCTGGGGTTGTTTTCTTTCTTTTATTTTTTATTTCCCTTTCTCTTTTCTTTTCGTTTTTCTTTTCATTTTTCATTATTCTTTTCTTTTTCTTTTCTTTTCCTTTCCTCTCATCCCCTCTCCTCCACTTTCATTTCTTTTCCTCTTTTTCTACTTTTCCTTTCCTTTCTTCTTCTCTTTCTTCTTTTCTTCCTTCCTTCCCTCACTATCTTGCCTTCCTTCCTTTCTTCTCCATATTTTCCTTCCTTTGTTCTTCCTGTCTTTCCCTAACCTTCCTTCTTTCCTTCCAAATTCTCTTTCTCTTGCCTTCCTTCCTTCTCTATTTCCTCCTCCCTCCCTCCTTCCCCTCCTCTCCTCCTCCCCTCTCTTCTCGCCTCCTCCTCTCTCCTCCCTCCTCTTCTTCCCTTGACATATTTATGGTAAAGCAAAACTCTGAATTAAAAATAAGGCCATAATTGGCAGCTTAACTGGTACAATACAAGACAAACCTTCAATTTGAAACATTTGAGTCATACACTTAAGATGAGTGCTCTTTCCTTTGGGTTGAATGTCAACACAGAATGTAGATTAGGGAATGTACAGCATAAATATTTGGCCCTTCTGTCTCTAGACTTTAAAATCAGACATGTCAATTTCATTTCTACTTAATAATTTTATCTGGACTGAGAATCATTTGTCCATCCCCCACTAGTTTCACTCCTTACATACGTTTTTTTTTTTTGCTTTTGATCTAGCTGTCCTCTAGTTCACTTAATCTTCTTTCCACTTGTCTTTGTTTGTTTGTTTGTTTACCTCTTTTATCTATTTTTAGGTATTTGACATGACTGGCTAAATTAATTATGATGTAGTGCCTGCCTCACTCATTAATATAAACCAGTTTATATACAGATGCTACAAATCAGAAATGCCAGATAAGACTTTCCTTTCTAGCTATCAAATGGAGGAAGGAGAATGGAAGATGGATAGATAGATAGATGGATGGATGGATGGATGGATGGATGGATGGATGGGTGGGTGGGTGGGTTGGTGGGTGGGTGGATGATGGGATGGAGGGAGGGAGCAAGAGAGGGAGAAAGTATCACAAATAGTATAGATATCATAGTGCAATCTGAGTTGAGATAAAACTATCTAGATGTCTGTGATAACCAGGTTTTAGAAGAAAGAAGGCAGGATATGTATCTTTTCTTTCTTTCTTTCTTTCTTCTTTCTTTCTTTCTTTCTTTCTTTCTTTCTTTCTTTCTTTCTTTCTTTTTCTTTCTTTCTGATACAGGAATATATAGCAATGAAGTCTATGGTCATACACAACTCCATCTAAGTGAAATGTCTACATTTCCCCCCAAATATAACTTCTGTTTTTTTCATTGTCTCCGTTCATTGTTAGGTAACATACAGTTCTTCTCAATTTATGGCTTCCTAGTTTTATTCATACCTAAAATGACTTAGAAGACATGGAAGTTCATCCTTTTGACACACATTTTTAGCCAATTCCTTTAGAAGGTTTACTTAAATTTCCATCTATTCTTCCAATCCACTCCTCAAGTTTATATCTCCTGTAACTGAAATCTATTCTGTCTTTCCTTCCTCTTCGGTGTCTTGTAGAAGGGGATAAAAGAAGCAAAGAGAGAAAATGGGATATTTTCTTTCTTCGTAGCCCTTCCTAGATTCTTGCAAGCTTAAGACACAGATGCTAATTAATTAAAAGAAAATGCTTATTGATGCTGCCGCACCATTGCTATTCTACTTAACAAGAGATTTATTGACTCGTATTTAGCTCTATTCCAAGAATGCTACCAGTAATAAAAGTATAATCTCTTGGCATAACGATGATAGCTTGCAGTTATTTCATCAGATTTGGTCTGCAGCTATGAATGGCATCGATTTAATTTTCAGTGCTTTATTTGACAGAGCAAAAGTTGTTCATAGAACTGTGGATATTACCTTGTTTAAGAGGTTAACGGTGTCACCAAAAGAGAGAAAATGAGATTTGTACTTAATGTTGCATGTGAAGGAAAGCACTTGAGAGAGAGAGACAACTGTGCCAGGGTACCGCTACTCAGAAATGTTTCATTATTTAGAGTAATATCGTTAAGTCACCTTCAGCCTTTTCACCTTCAAAGCTCCCTTTCCAAAGCACCCAATGTGTAGTGAGCCAAGAGCCAAGCAATTGCTTGCGTCAAAGAGTGAATTTGGGTAAATGGACCAATCATGGAGATGTGGCTCAAAAGAACAATCAGGCATCTAAGTGCACATGAAGATTAAACAGATGTTTAAACAGATGTTGACTTGCAAAGATGATGCAATACCATCGGATATGAAACCAGGGAGTAGCTCCATGGTACACACCCTCACCACTGATGAATTTAGAACTTTTTATTCTGGGATAATATGGAAATATAGTTTTCACCTTTCCTGTGTGAATGCTTTTTCCCGCTCCCCTTAATGCTATACAGAGATGTAGAATGCCATAAGGAATGTATATATGGGAGGGAGGGAGGAAGGGAAGGAAGGAGGGTAGGGCAGGGCAGGATAGGAAGGGTGTAGGCAGGGAGGCAGGGAAGGAGGGTAGGGCATGGGAGGGAGGGAGAAATGAAGGAAGGAAGGAAGGAAGGAAGGAAGGAGAATATTTGTAGCTCAGGGCTGAAATGAGGGTTCCTTGGTGCTCTCTGAGTTTGGTGGTTTCTTTGCAGATGTTTCATTACCCAGCTAGGTAACATCATCAGTGCTAGTCATGAGGATGTGGTTAGGAAGGAAGGAAGGAAGAAGGAGGGAAGGAAGGAAGGAAGGAAGGGGAAGGGAGAAGAGGAAGGGGGAGGGGAGGACATGCAAAATACCCCCACAATGCTATTTCAAAAAACAAAACCCGTTCTCTACATCTCCCACCCAGTTTCTAACAGTGAAGTAGATGCTCTTGTTTTATTTTGAAGCATCTCAGAAGTCTTTTCTGGCTACTAGAGGCACCCTAACAAGGAAAATTCAGTTTCATTTGTAATGCAAATCAACTGGACAAAGTGAAGCCAAATTGCCAGTTGCAGGATCCGTTCCCAGTTTTTTTTTAAATAAAATAAAATAAAAATGCAATAATCTCTTGGCATCATAATGATCGGCTGGAGTTCTGTCATCAGATTTGCTATGCTGACAGTGTCTTAAAAGTTGACCCTTTTTTCTGTATGAGATAAAATATTTTGAGAGAGAAATTCTTATCAAATATAGAAACATAACTCCTAAAAACAATCTCTCAAATTTATGCATGCCTTTTCTCTTCTGTCTTCATGTTTCCAAAACTTCATTTAATGCATTTGTTTTATAGACTGGAAAACAATTGGACATGTTATTTCTCTCTGCCTGTCTTTAACAAACTAATTTATCCGCATTGGTTGAGGATCGTGATTTTTATCGGTGTTGCTGTCAGATGGATTGTTGGCAGAGATAGTTCTTCTTTGCAAGATGTTGTTTTCTATTGCATCTTGCAAAAAAAATCCATCAAGTTTAGCTTAGTTTACTAAGGTTGTAAACCTGAACAAAAGTGTATTGATGTCAAAGTGAGCCAAACGTTAATTTGTAGACTTATATCCAGGGGTGGGATTCAAAATTTTAGCAACCGATTCTCTGCCTGGTTGCTGGGTGGGCGTGACCATGGTGGGCATGGCCTACTCAGCCTACTGCACTATCTGTCTGTCTGTCTGTCTGTCTGTCTGTCTGTCTGTCTATTGTCTATCCGTCTATATCCATCAGTCTATCTACTCTATCATCCATCCATCCATCCATCTATCTATCTTCTATCTCTCATGTAAATTCTCCACTCTGTGACACCACAAAACTCATATGATAGTGCAAGAATCACAATCATTGAATTCAGCCTGGTGTAGAAGGAGCTTTTGAAATTGAAAATGGAACAGATCCTTTTTCCCTTTGATTTCCATTGACCGGCCTCCCGTTGCGAAGCAAATCATTACCGTTTCATAATCAAACTCCTAATGAAGAACTAGCGGCTTTCTTCATGAATTATTTGCTTTCCCTTGCTTTTGTTACATCTATGAAAAGGTCACTAATTTATCTTTACTCTTCCATAAATGCAGGCTGTGGTGTTTACCTGCGTCAGTCTGTGAATCATGGAGAACAATAGCCACATGTGGTAGCTCTCTGAAGGGGAAGAACGATTCCTATAGTAAAATATAGCGTTGAGTCTTTAAACTACTCCACGTTGAAGAGGCCAGCATTGGTAAAGGAAAACAGGTAACATTATGAAGAGCTGAAGAAGAGCTCAAATATTGGAAGACTGCTATCATGTCTCCCTTGGTCCTTCTCTTCCCTAGACCAGCCATGCCCAGTTCCTGTAACCATTCTTCATATGTTTTACTCTCCAGTCTCCGGTTCAACATTAATAAAGTTGCTTAAAAACAAAGCAATCATAGTTTCCATATACAATTTGTATATTTTTCTTAATTGATAGTTTGGGGTCTTGCACAGTCTCAGATGTGGAGTTTATCATTTTTTCTTAATTATTATTTGTGAATATGATTATTTCTATTCATTACATTTTAACCCAGTCTCCAGCAGTTGTTCCTATTTAACGTTCAATTATTATAATTGTAGAAATTGGGCATTCTTCTAGATGGGTATTTATTCATTTTAAAAAGTTGCATTCATATGACAAGCACAGGAAAGGTAAACATGTGCCACATGAAGTGTAGCATTAATAGAAAATAATATTACATAAAGGCTTAAAAATGGCTTGGGTGATGTTGGGGGGTAGAATGTAATTTAAACACATGAAATTCATCCATATAATAAATAATTGCTTACCCTACTCCACCCTCTGGGTCTAAAATTAGCTATTTAATAGTGACTGCTAAAAATTAAATTAAACAAATACTTTTAAGAATTGGTCGTAATGGATGATTGCAACCAGATTTAAGGCATGGCCCGCTAGTACATATCTTTACCCCAGGGAAAAAAATGTTGATTTTTATATCCATTGTTCCATATAAATACACTGACCATATTTTCTTGGAAAAGGCCCCCCAAAGAGACAAATCTGTCTCATAAGCATTAAAAAAAATGTTTAGCTTTATCATTTTGCTTCACAAAGGAAACTTCAAATGCAAAGCCAAGAAAACAAGCAAATGAAATAAATCTTAACTGACCTTAGTGCTGAAAGAAAAAAAATGGAAATATAACAGTAAAAAGCCCAAATTTTGGGCACGAAAATAAGCCAATTAAGTAGATTTTATTTTTTTCCATCTCTTATCTGAAGGCACCCAATTTTTGGTACCTCCCTTCTACTGAAGAAATCCTGTTCGTTTTCTGAGATCCAAATTAGACGTTGGCCTTTGGCTAGCCCCTCTGCTAATCCCACGATAAAGACCGATATTGATTAGCACATTTTAATTAGCTGGGATTGTGAACAGAACAGGGCACCTTATTATCAACTGTCAATCAGAGAGATGCCTTCTGCCTGAAGGTTTTCTAAAGCTCAAGAGGTTTTCCTGAATGTTCCGGCGTAAAATGTAACTATGCGCTATATACCAAAACTCAATTTGTCATTGTTCTTTCAGAGATACTTAACATCAGAGATGTCCAAACTTGGGAACATTAAGACTTGTGGATGTCCACAAGTCTTACCGTTCCCAAGTTTGGACACACCTGCTTAACATGGCGAAGACAAATTGAATGCCACTTTGTTTTGGGAGACCATCGTCTTTCAAAGTGCTCTCATGGAACAAACTCTGCTTGAAGTTCACACTCTGTGTCAATCTTTTATGGCTGCCATAGTGACCTCCAATCTAGTACAGTTCATTAAGTCTATAAAAGTATTTTGGCTGCTTACCAAGAGGTCCTTTCACACCCAACACAACTTTGGAGATTCAAAGTACTTTGGAAGGGTGAATTGGAGATGACCATTTCTGTCTCCTCTCGTACGTTCAGATGGGCTGGGCAGATGTTGATGTTTGATGGTGTTAGAGGTATCAGCGCAGGATGTAAGCTGCTACTACTCTGAAGAAAAGAAAAGCAATCTATTTAAGGATAGCTTTCATGGTGAGCTGAAGAGTAAATAGCTCAGTCCTCCCGGACAAGTATTCAATAAAAGAATTATTCTGAGGCTAAAATCTCCATTTGGATTCCTCTGCATTTGAGTAAAGAAATTCCTCTCCATTCATATGTACTTATATTGAATCATTTTATTTTCTCTTATGTGAAAAAAAAACCAAATGGATCATGGTTTCCAGAGAGTTGAAATAACAGAAAATATTTGTAGCTCAGGGTGTAGATATGGGTGGTGAATTTGAGAAAGCCTGGTATTCTGCATACAGGTCAATAAACAAGCATGTCGATTTTGAACCAGCATATGGACCTGTAAGAAATTGGACTGTCCCAATGACCAATCAACAACAGAACAGACCACCTCATGGAAATGGTATAAGGTTTCCTACCTAAGCAGTGGGTTGGACTAGAAGACCTCCAAGGTGCCTTCCAACTATTCTATTCTATTCTATTCCATTCCATTCCATTCCATTCTTACTCTACTTTACTCTACTCTACTCTACTCCACTCCATTCCATTCTTACTCTACTCTACTCTATTCTATCCTATCCAACAGTTGCTTTTCGTGCTGTACAAACAGCCAGTCACATGACCAACTAACCACACATAAAGTGAAGAGAAACAGAACAAGACACATCATCCAAAGTCTGGCTGATGATGTTACCTAGTCTGGTAATGAAATATTTGGGAGCTAAACTGCAAGCTCAGGGAACAAACTGCTCCCAAGAGGTTACAGTCAGAGCTTTCAGGGGGTCTGTGCAATCTCAGGGCCACAGATTGTGTGTCTGCAATTTGTGGTTACACGAAGTCTGCGCCAGGTGCCTTATCCAAAGTCTCTTTCCACAGACATCTCACTCATCATAACTATCTACATTTGGTTGTAAATTACCATTTTAACATCGGCTTCTTGCCTTGCTTCACTCTCCCTGTTAGAAGCCAAAGTTCTCTGCGAAGTGGCTGTGAAGCTTCATTAAGCTGATAGTGGGACCTATTTTTATCAGCTTTTATCTTATGCCTGCTAGCTATTTCTAAATATGAATTCCTTTTCCTTCAGTCTGGTTATCGAACATGGTGCATTCTTATGTCTCCCACACATCAACAGATATCAGAGGGACAATAAAGATATGAATATCAGTAGCCTTTAATGACTTAGAACCACAGGTGGTATTTAGCCAGTTCTGACCGGTTCTGGCAAACCGGTAGCAGAAATTTTGAGCAGTTCAGAGTACCAGAAAATACCCCCTCTGCCTGGTTCCACCCCCATCTATTCGCAAGTCTCATCTGATCAGCACCCCATCTGATTGGCTGGATCTTCTTTTGCTGCCCTGCACAGGAGAACAGAACTGGAAAGCAGGTTAGTGGGGTTGGGTGGAAATGGAGATTTTACAGTATCTTTCCCCTGGAGTAGGGAGGGAAAGGGGATTTTGCAGTATCCTTCCCCTGCCATGCCAACCAAGCCACACAAGGCCCACAGAACCAGTAGTAAAACTTTCTGAATCCCATCACTGCTTAGAACCATAAGCCCAAGCATAGTTTTCTTTTAAATATAATCGCATTTTGTTTTAATAATTGATTAAAACAACAACACAACTCTACCTTGCAAGATGTGGAAAGCCAGGGAAGCTGTAGATGGTTGACGAGAGGAACATACAATGGAAAATAGGATGTTTTCATACCATATTTCGGTATCAAGTGATACCACTCTATAAAGCCTTAGTAAGATCACACATAGAATACTGCACCCAGTTCTGGTCACCACACTATAAAAAAGATGTTGAGACTCTAGAAAAAGTGCAGAGAAGAGCATCCAGGATGATGTGGGTACTAGAGGCTAAAACATACAATGGTCAGTTGCAGGAACCGGGCATCACTAATCTAGTGAAGAGAAGGACCAGGGAAGACATGATAGCAGTCTTCCAATATTTGAGGGGCTGCCACAGAGAGGAGGGGGTCAAGCTATTCTCCAAAGCACCTGAGGGCAAGGCAAGAAGGAATGGGTTGAAGCTAATCAAGGAGAGATTCAATTTAGAACTAAGGAGAAATTTTCTGACAGTGAGAACAACCAACCAATGGAACAACTTGACTTCAGAGGTTGTGGGAGCTTCATCCCTGGAGGCTTTCAAGAAGAAATATTGTAGGGTCTCCTGCTTGGGCAGGGGGGGTTGAACTAGATGACCTACAAGGTCCCTTCCAACTCTGTTAATCTGTTAATCTAATGATCATGAAATGCAAGAGCCGCTCACTCAGTCTTTCAGCCTTTCCTTTTGAACAAAATGTCAAAATCCCATCTCAAATTCAGTGACAACCGTAAAGGGGAATAAATGCTGATTGTTTTTAATGCCACACACTGAAATTCACATTTGCCCCTTATAAACCTGCTTAATCCCTCTGTAAAACATCTAAGCTAATGGACATCAGTAGACCTTGTGGTAGTGAACCCCATAAATTCCACAAATGGGTAAGGACAGAGAAAATTATTCCAAATTTACAGCCAATCAGTTTCATTAAATGACCCTGACTTTTATGGACATCATATAATATCTTACTAATCACCCTTTACGCATCATTTTATAAACATTCATCATGCTACCTCAGACTACAACTGAATAAGCCTGGTGCTCTTTATTCTGTCATTCTGAAATCTCTTTTCTCTTCTCTTTTTCTTCCTGACACTTTTTCTTTCAATCTTTCTCTCCCTTTCTGCCAGAGGTGGGATTCAGCCAGTTCTGACCGGTTCTGGTGAACTGGTAGCAGAAATTTTGAGTAGTTTGGAGAACTGGCAAATATCACCTCTGGCTGGCCTCGCCCCCATCTATCTGCTGCTTCCTGAGTCCCAGCTGATCAGCTGGGTCTTCTTTTGTCGCCCTGCACAGGAGAACGGAGCTGGAAAGCAGGTTAGTGGGGTGGGGAGAGAATGGGGATTTTGTAGTATCCTTCCCCAGCTACGCCCACCAAGCCTCACCTGCAGAACTCGTAGTAAACAAATTTGAATCCCACTCTCCTCCCCATCCAAGGCAGCCTTACTTTATCCATAGGCTGGACCTGTTGATTTGCTAAAAGATCCTAAGTGATTTGCATGAACCAGAGTGATAGCTAAGGCTTTGGATAACCAACATTTGTCCTAACTGCTTCCCTCAATGGAAGTTGAGTCAATCCCTTACTACTGCCTGATACAACAGTGTCTTTCCCTAGTGGAAGATTCTTGATCTTGACAATCACGCCTACCAGAATGGCTGCATGCAAGAGATAAACACCACTTCTCTGGTTTTTTTGACATTGTGGGTAGAAATTTGTGGTAATGAATGGACCTTGGGAATATTGGGAATCAATACAGCATTGTGCAGAATTGCGCAGGCCTAATTGGACTGCTCCTTTTCAATTAGATAAAATTTAGAAAATAACAGAAAAGTGGGGAGGGCAGGCAATGAAGCCTGGGGGGTGGGCAGGGACCTTAGTTAAAAGTGTGACACATTGAAAATAAAAATAAAAATCTTCCGAAAACGTGTAGCGTTCTGAAGTCTGTTGAATTTTCATTTTCCCTTGGGACAAAGAAGAGGTCAATTTGGAGACCAGGTAATCTGTCCATTGACACCGGAAAGTAAAATGTCTTGCAAGCAACCTGGAAATCCAATCTGAGTTGCTTTACAGCCGCTTCACGTATGGATTTGGCATCCTAAAACATGTGCATTTATGTGCATGTAATTATGTAGCAATTATGCATATGACTATACACCAAGATTCAGTCTTGTTCATCCCTGGAATAATTCATGCCCTAAACGGACCTGCTTTCCTTCTATTCCTATATATAGGGTAGGGTAGATTGGTAGGCATAAAAAATGCAAGTTTTCTAACTCTTCGGCAGTGCATCTAAAAATGTTATAGTTGGTTTTTTTTTTAACAGTACAGCAGACTTAAGCTATGACACACAATACATCTTAAGCCAGCTGTTCCATGGTTCTCTAGTTCATTCTGATCTGTTGAATGGAGTCCAAGCCAATAACTTGCAATGGACCTTAGTTGACTCAATGTGAACATCCCCTTAGTTTCAGCACTTGGCTGATATTTTTCTGGGTTTGGAAGCCAAGCAGGATCAGACCAATTTAGTGGGTGACCTCCCAGGATTCAGCTTGAAGTTGCTAAATTGAAAAAAAAGAAAAGAAAAGAAAACTTCAAAAGAAATTAGGCGTATGAAGTCCCCAGTTTCTAAGGTGAGCTAATGGAGACATTATTTTCATGTCTCCTTCGGTGTCTATAGACTCTGAAACAAATGATTTATATGAAGAAGAGAAAGCTGTGGAAGAAAACTATGGTTTATATCAGTGTTGAAAGAAAGTTCTTCTCCTTGATTTGGTATTGAAGGATTTGTTCAAAGAAGCAAAAAGGACATTCTTGGGGTATTTATCCAGTTTACTCTCATTCCTGTGTTGGTTAATTTTCCCATCATCCTGGGGACAGATGATAATCCATGTACTCCAAGCTTACCTCGCTGCTTACTCTCTCCATATGGTCAACCAGCCAGTTCAGATCCTGCCTGACCATCCATGGTATTTCTGATGCATTGGCCTCCTAGTTGCAGGAACTGGGCCTGGCTAGCCTAGTGAAGAGAAGGACCAGGGGAGACAGGAGAGCAATCCTCCAATATTTGAGGGGCTGCCACAGAGAGGAGGGGGTCAAACTATTTTCCAAAGCACCCAAAGGCCAAGGAAGGAAATTTCCTGACCGTGAGAACCATCAACCGATGGAACAGAAGTTGCCTTCAGAAGTTGTGGGAGCTTCATCCCTGGAGGCTTTCAAGAAGAGACTGGACGGCCATCTGTCAGAAACGGTGTAGGGCAGTGATGGTGAACTTTTTCGGCACTGAGTGCCCAAACTAGAACGTGTGTGCATGCGTGTGCACATGGCAGAGCACTGGAAACCCAAAGACCAGCTGGCCGGTACCTGTTTTTGGGCAATATTTGGCCGTTTTTGGCCATTTTCAGACCGGTTTCTGGCCCGTTTTTCACACTGTTTTCAAGCCATATTTCAGCCATTTTTGGACCATTTTCAGGCTATTTTCTGGTGCTCTGGCACCCACAAAGACCAGATGGCCAGAAACCAGAAGATCAGCTGGCAATGGCACAAGTGCCCGGAGAGAGGGCTCTGTGTGCACCCTCTGGCATGCATGCCATAGGTTCGCCATCCTGGGTGTAGGGTCTCCTGCTTGGGTGAGGGAGGTGGACTAGATGACCTACAAGGTCCTTTCCATCTCTGTTAATCTGCATCTGCATCTGGATTTACTTTGAAAAACCTTGGACAAAACTTCTTGAGAAGCCCTTGGCGATTTTCTCAAAACAGCATAATAACTTAAAGGGTGTTTTTTTTTCCAAACAGGAACAAGCAAGTTGGAGTGGCCAGTTTTATTAACCGAGGGAGATGTTTGAAGAGCACACCATTTCAATAGCCTCGCCTGCTTACAAAAGTACTTCGCTCTGAGATTTTTATTCGTAGGAAGTAAACACTTACGTGGTTGAAGAATCCTGGAGAGTCAATTAAAAGTGGGAGAATAGCATTGCAAATTATCTCCCATTTTCTGCTTTGTGGTGAACTGGAGAAGAGCCTGAAAGGACTTCAGCCCTTCTCCAGGCAGACCTAATCTCTCTCAAGGTCTCCACTTTTGAGCTCTTCTGACACTTCCGACGTTAAGGGTGACACCTGAGCAAGAAGGCCTCCTCTCGCTGTGGCCAATGGGAGAAGAGTCTGCCCCATGAAGGCCAAAGTGGGATTGATCAGAGTAAATTGCATCGCCTCTTCACCTCATCCAAACAAGAAAAAATGAAGCTGTTGATGGTACATGCTTTGATTTTAGAATCAATCTTCTAATTAAACTTGGAGATGAGGGAAACAAGGAAGAAGAAGAAATCGCAGAACCATAAAGAATTGCATGGAGAAAATTTGGCTGGTTTATTTATTTTATTACAGATAGAAATATATATATATATATATATATATATATATATATATATATATATATATATATATATATATATATATATATATATATATATATATATATATATATATATATATATATATATATATATATATATATATAATCAACATGCTTATGGAGGTTATCATCTTTCCATCAAGCAGGATGAGAGTCTGCCATCTGTCTGTCTGTCTATTATTTATCTGTCTCTCTGCCTGCCTGCCTGCCTCCTGTCTGTCTGTCTGTCTGTCTATCTATCTATCTATCTATCTATCTATCTATCTATCTATCATCTATCTATCTGCTCAAAATTAAATGGACATAAATTTGCAGAATGGCAAACAAAAGAATATCTGCAGAATTGAATTGTAGTTACAACTGACTGTAGACTAGGAGACTTCCGAGAGCTCTTCCAAATTTCTTATTCTGCTGTTTCGCTACATATTGCCCTTCCAGATTAGTGAAGTCCTGAAATAAGATTGGCCAGGTGTACAAAACACTTAAGGTACGTTTGTGTGCTATTTGGTGCAAATATGTGTGATATTCTTAGAAGGAGGGTCTGCTTTTAAGCAGAGGCTGCGATATATAATTATGACATATAAAATGGAGACCAAGGCCTGTCATTTGAAAGCCATAGATTGGCTTTTAAGAGTAAGTGCTGCGTGTACCAAGTGCCATCATTTTTGGGCCCCTGTTGAGATGAAAGCTAATGGAGTGTTATTTCAGTTGTAGAAAAGGGTAAAAGCATCTCATTTGCATGTAGAGCCCAAAACAGAATACAAGAAGAGAGGCAAATAAGATGGGAAGGTCAACAGATTGGTTGGTAACAACCACAAGTTGGTTGTGGAGTTGGACTTGATTAACAAGCAGAGAGCTGTTTTTTAACCTCCTCCAACAACAACAAAATGGCATTATATGTTGAGTTGAAGACTCACACGTATACCGCGCACAATTCCCTCATTAATTCTGCTCAATGCAAAAATGTTTACAACATGTAATTTCTGAGAAAGACTCAATTCAACCCTGTAAAATTCTTCAAGTAGCGATGGGAACAGGGGGAATAACAGAGTTCTACTCAACCAACTGTGCTGCAGTGGGTAGGTGTTGGAAATTTAACCCAGTTTTGGAATATGTCACTTATGAATGAAACCGTTGCTAGTGAAGCTCCACCCTAGTTCTGGGGATAAAAGGAAGGGGGCGGAGAGGAATAGGTGTCATTTTCTGACACTGAGAACCATTAATCAGTGGAACAGCTGGCCTCCAGAAGTCATGAATTCTCCAACACTGGAAGTTTTTAAGAAGATGTTGGACCACCATTTGTCTGAAAGGGTGTAGGGTTTCCTTCCAGAGCAAGGGGTTGGACTAGAAGACCTCCAAGGTCCCTTCCAACTCTGTTATTCTAAAAGAAACTTGAACTGGTTTCCCTTGAAGTATGAAAAGAGAAGAGGAAAAGGGGAATAGTTATTTACTGCTCTAACAATATAGCATACCATTCACCAGTGGCTTCATTTTGATTAATGTTGAAACTATCTTAGTATCTTTATATAATTAAAATATGCACGCCCTCCGCCACACTTAAAGATGCACAACACTTCCCTGAGATACATGTGTGACCTCTGAAAGCTTTGGATGTGACCCACAGGGACCTCTAAAAATGTGTGCATAATTGTGATTTTTTTTTCTAATACGGCAGAAAAGGAGGATTATTAAACACATGACTGGAGAATAACCCTACTGCAATCTTTAATGTTAATGAAATCTTCAGAAGGGACAACAAGGTAGATTTTTGCCCTGACCCCAACCTTTGTCCTTTGTATTGGAGGTCTTAGCAAAACACCCAAAAATAAAGTTTTGAAAAAAGAAGGGAAGGGAGGGGAAGGGGAAAGGAAAGGAAAGGAAAGGAAAGGAGGGGAAGGGAAGAAGAAAGGAAAGGAAGGAAAGGGAAGGGAAGGAAAGGAAAGGGAAGGAGAAAGGAAGGGAAGGGAATGAAAAAAGGAGATAAAGGGCGATGAAGAGAGGGAGGAAGAGGGAGAGGGGGAAGAGAAGGCAAGAAAGGGAATGGAGAAAGGAAAGGAAAGGAAAGCTTATCCCAGTGCAATGCAGGTAATCCTTGACTTACAATCACAATTGGGCCCAACATTTCTATTGATAAGCAAGTCATT
Organism: Natrix helvetica; assembly: GCF_964273705.1. Classification (NCBI taxonomy): domain Eukaryota; kingdom Metazoa; phylum Chordata; class Lepidosauria; order Squamata; family Natricidae; genus Natrix; species Natrix helvetica. Next base: position 20,675,909 of record NC_138562.1, on the reverse strand, counting down.
TCTTAAATGAATGCTGATCCATTTTATGACGTCTCTTGCCACTGTTATTAAATGAATCACTGCAATTGTTCAGTTAGTTACATGGTCGTTAAGTAACTCTGGCTTCCCCATTGACTTTGCTTGTCAGAAAGTTGCAAAAGGGGGTCGCCTGATCCTGGGACACGGCCACCGTCATAAATATGAGTCAGTTGCCAGGAGGATGAATGCTGATCGTGTAACCATGGGGATGCTGCAACGTGTTGTACGCCTGAAAACAGTGATAAGTCCCTTTTTTCTGGTGCCATCGTAACTTCAAACAGTGGCGAAACAAACTGTTGTAAGTCGAGTCATTATTGCAAGAGAAAGAACATTGCAAAATTGCACCGAGCAAAACAGATTTAGGATTTGGATTACGGGTCTAGGATGAGCCATCCAGACGGGAGTCATGTTGCAGTTCTTGGATGTGGATAAACCTGTCATCGAAAATTGGAAGGAATAATTCAATCTTTGATCCTGCAGCTGAGGAAATGCATCCCGTGATCCTGAAAACATGTTCAGCACTTCCTCAAATGAATTTACAATGCGTACTGAGGACCTCAATCACACGGCATTGACCCGTACAGTTCAAGGCGTTTAAACATCCTTGCGTTTCTTGCAGAGAGGCCGTTGTGCATTTCGCTTGTGAGTTTGCACCACCCCTCACGGTTTTGTTTCCTGCTCTGTTCTTGGGTAAGGTGTAAACATCTGTGCATCCTGATCCAGAAGTTGGCAAGGGGGGGGGGGATTTACATATCGAGGAAGGCTTCAACACAATCAATCATTTTGTCAGGCGCAATAAAGAAAATACTATTTAAAAGTATTATTTAATGAGGGGGAATGTGTGTATGTGTGTGTGTGTGTGTGTGTGTGTGTGTGTGTGAATGTATGTATGTACGTATGTATGTATGTATGTATGTATGTATGTATGTATGTATGTATTTATTTGTGTTACAACCCCTGGTATGCCCAAATATGGGAAGGAGCTCACTACTCCCCCTTTCTGTCCTTTAGCCCAGGTTCGAATCCCAGTAAGGGTATGGCTAGCTGATGAGAGCTAAATAGCTTGAAATAGATCTATACTAGTCTCCCTTTATTTATTTATCAGCACAAATACAACACACACACACACACACACACACACACATACACATGTATGTATGTATATATGGCAAGTGAGACCTCACCAAAATGTTACCAAGCCAATCTCAATCTTACACGGGAAAAGACCTGAATACAACAAAAGCAGCATACCTACACATGAAAATCTACAAATATATATGTCTAACACACACACATGCGAGAGAGAGAGGGGGAGGGAGGGAGGGAGGGAGGGAGGAAGAGAGAAAGAGAGAGAGAGAGAGAGAGAGAGAGAGAGAGAGAGAGAGAGAAACATTCATGAATTGTCCAGTTTTATCTTTGTCCAATTCTTTTTTTGCATCTTTTTTTTATTCTTGGCCAATAAACTGTTCTGTTCTGTTCACTATTTATTCTCTATTGTATTCTATTCTATCCATTCCTATTCCTATTCCTGTTCCTCTTCCATTCCATTCCATTCTTCATTGTTCTGTTCCATTCTGTTCTGCCCTGCCCTATTCTGCCCTATCCTATACTGAAGCTATGGTCATAGGTTGCAGGTGGATTTCAACTTATGACCCTTAGTTTTGCAAGCTTTGAAATTTATTTTCACACTAAAAATAAATGACTTACGGCTGATTAATTCAATTTAGTAATGTTCTAATACCCACTTTCCTTGCTAAGAATTGATTCCAGAATGATGATTTACAAAAAAACCCACACCCAGTGAAATCAACAGTCGGATCTTTTGCTGTTTACCTCCTTGAACATGAGCTACAACATACTTGCCTTCCTTTAATTAACATTGGTACGTCTGGAGACTTAATCTCTGATGCTTTTTGCATTTAATTTCAGTTTGAATTTCATCTCCTTCTCTTTTTTTAAGGTCCTTGGAAGAACCTTAAAAATGAAGTCGATGATTGGGTGTTTTTATGATTACTTCAAAATAAAAGAGGTAAGTTAGGATCTCGTACCAACCCTCTTTTCCTTTCACCTCGCTGAACAAATACATTTTGAGATTTGATTTCACTTCTTCCCTTTTGTACTTATTTTAAATTAATCCATGCTTCACCTGCTGTGGGAAGATTCTCTGTGCCGAAAGAAACTTGGCAAAGATTTCCTGGAACTTGAATAAAGCCGACATTAGGAAGGCATCAATGTTTCCTCCAAGAATTTTCACCTGACTGACTTAATGTTGTTTTCAACTTTGCTTTTTGAATCATCAGGAAGAAATACACAACTCTTTGTAGTCAATATCACCAGCAAATCCGAGTTTTCAACAGAAGTCATTTCTTGCAAGTATTTTTCTTGCAAGGACTACTTGTTTTGTACCGCACATTGCAGAATAATTGTTCTGCAACAATCAGCTGTCTTCATTTAATTTTATTTATTGTTTCAGTAGCAATGTGTTTCTCTCCTCTCCCTTTCCACCTCTTCTCTTTCTCCCTCTCTTTTCCCTCTCCTTCTCCTTCTCTTCTCCCTCTCCTGTCCTCTCCCTCTCCTGTCCTCTCCACCCCCTTTCCATCTCTTCTCCCTCTCCCTCTCTTCTCTGTCTCCTCTTCCCTTCCCTTTCTTCTCCCGCTCCCTCTCTCTCTTTTCTCCCTCTCCTTCTCCTTCTCCCTCTCCCTCTCTTCTCCCCCTCCTTCTCTTCTCCCTCTCCTCTCCTCCCTTCCTCTTCCTCCCTCCCTTCCTTTTGCAAACGCAAATTCCTTCTTTTTCATCCAAGCTCAAGTCTAGCACTAGCAATTTTTGAGCCAAACCAGAAAATCAGTATAGGCAGAAACCAAGTTAAACTGATTGCATGAACCCAATTTCAGGTTTGCAGAGGTTATTTATGAATTCAACACCTATTCTTTGAAGGCATCCAAACTATCAAGGGCTATCTGTCCTCCTGCTTGAGTTCTTCATTAGGTGGCTCTTTTTCTGGAGATCCAGATAAAAAGTGCCAACATTCTGCACTATAATAAAATTGTGACTTCCAATTCTTTCTTTATTTCTACAAGGCCATTCTGTCTTAGTCTTGAGTATTTCTATCTTTCCAGAATTTGATCTTGGAAAAAACATTATTTCCTTGTATATAAGAATCTCACTTAAATGAAAGCCAAAGTAATCATCCAAGGCACATAATATCTGAATTGTCTTTCCTGATATTTAGACGTAAAAACTCTTATTTTCCTTGCCCTTAAGCTAAGTGCATTGGATAATCAATACTGATATAAAGCATGTTACTTAGGGCATCTATATTCTTTATAACTCTTATATTGTTTTGCTATGTCCTCCTATCATTGCTGCAGAACTACTAACAGGAGAAGATTAGAAAATAAAATGACTTATAAATCTCTCTCACAGAACATGAAAACTAGCTATAAATACAAATGAATGTTCTTACCATCTTAACTTGGTCATCAAAGAGACATATCTTGGTGTGGAGTTTCCCAACTCTTCATAACGCCTGCCCAACTTGAACAACTCAAAGAAACCCACTAGCAATGGAGGATTCAGGATTCTCATCATTTCAAAACCTTCAAGGTGGTTTAAAGGAACATAAGCCACAAGAAGTGGGACGTGGTGGCTCAGTGGCTAAGACACTGAGCTTGTCGATCAGAAAGGTCGAATCCCTAGCGCCACATAACAGAGTGAGCTCCCGTTACGTGTCCCAGCTTCTGCCAACCTAGCAATTTGAAAGTACGTAAAAAATACAAGTAGAAAAATAGGGACCAACTTTGGTGGGAAGGGAACAGTGTTCCGTGTGCCTTCGGCATTGAGTCATGCTGTCCACATGACCACAGAGACGTCTTCGGACAGTGCTGGCTCTTTGGCTTTGAAACAGAGAACAGTAAAGGCTCTCCTGCTTGAGCATAGGGTTGAACTAGAAGAACCCAAGTACCCTACCCTCCCTACTCTGCCAGGAATCTCCACGCAGCCTATTTTGGATGCGAGGTAAGCGTAGTCCCCATGTGGAGGCTTGGGGAAGGGGAAAATGGGCCTCTGGAGCCCAAGGGAGACAGTGTTTGCCCTCTCAGAGGCTCGAGGATGCCCCACCTGCCATGTAGGAGGCTGACTAGGCCATGCCCACCATATCCACGCCCACCCAGCAGCCGGGCAGAGAACCCATTGCTGAAATTTTTGAAGCCCACCCCTGCTTCCAGCTCTATTCTGAATTGGGAAAAAATACTTTGTATGTACACTAATGATGTCCCATGTATGCCCTCCAGGTTAGGAGAGGCCTTGCAATTCCATAGGCCCACATTCTGTTAATTATTGCCACAAAAAGACCTATGGATTGCGGATGAAGTGCATCCATTAAGGCATGTTGCAAGGGTGCCCTTATAAACAAGAAAACCCTCAGGTTCTACCAAGATGTTGCAGTTTCAAATCCCAAGGGCAGAAAGGATGATTGCTGGAGAAAGTGACATTAGTTTCTCCAGATCACATCACTGGCCTCATATTTCTTTCTTTCTTTCTTTCTTTCTTTCTTTCTTTCTTTCTTTCTTTCTTTCTTTCTTTCTTTCTTCCTCCTCCTCCTCCTCCTCCTCCTCCTCCTCCTCCTCCTCCTTCTTCTCTTTTGTAAAATGCAGGTGCTGCATCGTCTCGTGAAATCCATTCCTTTCTTTGCTTTTCTTATTTTTGCAATAAGCAGCAGCCTCATCCAAGTTTCTTCCACAACGTGAAGTGGGTTGAAAATGATCAGGCTCTGCATTTTAGGTTGAAAAGAGGAAAGATGAGGGTGTCTAGGAGTGCTTCGGATTTGATTATTCTACCGTTAAGTGTTTATGAACCAGTGGCGAGAACCAAAACAGAACAATCAAGCATGTGTACTCATTAACATCACCGTAACATGCCGTCTTTCATTTTTATTTTATTTTTTGGGGTTTTGTTAGTCTCTACATCTACCTCTATAGGTACTTGCCATCCTCTTAGAAGCTCTCGTGAGTTATTCATTGAAATGTAAAAATGTGACATTGAGTGATTTGTTTTGAAAACAATGCCTTGTATTCTACCAGATGATCTCTGTAACTTCTCCTTTTGGATTTGATGAGTGTCACCCTTGCCTTCCAAGCTCCAATAGAAGCCAATGAAGGAGAAACTTTGTAGCTCAGGGTTGAAATGAGAGTCCTTGGTGCTCTCTGAGCTTGGTGGTTTTCTTGCAGATGTTTCGTTACCTGAACTAGTTATTCAGCACTGACAGCATCAAGGATCCCGCAAACAGAACCTCAATTATGAATCCCCTTGTCTTCTCTGTTGGATGATGAATTCAGTTCTTCTTCCTAAGATCTTCCTCACAAACGTGGAGGGATTATATCTTCATTCTCTCCTCCCCAGTGAGGCTTTCTTGCCATAGATATTTGCAGCCATCCTGCCTTCCATAGAATATTGTGCAGATCAGAAGGAAGGGTGAATAGATATTCCTCACATCCTGGACACAAACTGTTTCAACTCCTTCTCTTGGGACAGTGGAATAGAGTAGAGTAGAGTAGGGTAGGATAGGGTAGGGTAGGGTAGAGTAGAGTAGAGTAGGAATAGGAATAGGAATAGGAATAGGAATAGGAATAGGAATAGGAATAGGAATAGGAATAGGAATAGAATAGAATAGGGTATCACTGTATTATTATTATTATTATTATTATTATTATCAATTATTATCAATTATTATCAATTATTATCAATTATTATCAATTATATTATTATTATTGTTGTTGTTGTTGTTGTTGTTGTTATTATTATTATTATTATTATTATTATTATTATTATTATTATTATTATTATTATTATTATTATTATTATTATCCGTTGTTTTGCAAGTACGCTGAGTGCTTCTGTACCAGAGACAAATTCCTTGTGTGTCTTGCCACACTTGGACAAGTGGATGAAGTATAAGTGTGGCGTGATCCTCTCACAGGCATTCACAGCATGAGCAGCAAAGAGGATTTGAACTGAGCACTGGTGGGGAAACGCAGATGCCCCCATTACAAGAGTAGATGGAGGGTTTCAATGTTGCAGTTGGGAGAAGGTCCCTCCCAGCAATCTGTTCGACCACATCAAATGTGCTTCTTTCGAGCAGAATATCAAATTTGGGAACGCATCTGAGAAAGCCTCACTTGGGCCAGAAAATGATGTTCTTGGCGAGAGTTTGTAACTAATCTGTTAAGCAGAACTAGATTATTTTGAGAGCAGGGCTGGTTTGGAGATGTTCCGAGCACAGCAAATGAGTGTGGCATGTTGGTTTTGGGGGAAATGGGACCAGAAGGTCATCTTGGCAAGCTTCAACATGATTCAGGGAACACATGCCCAGATGTACAGCTTAACATTTGTACTGAACGACAATCTGTATCCAGCAGTTATATTCAGAAGGAGACATCTTATTTTTCTTGTTGGTGTTTGGCATTCCCCCCCCCCATCTCTTCCTTCCCTCCCTGCACACCAGATGAGCAAAAATTAAATGCCAAATGATCAAACATCCTGTTAAACAAAAAGCTATTTCTGTTGGGTTTTCAATTCAGCAGCTGAGCGGTGTCTTTAACTCTACTCTGCTGTAAACCAATGTATTTTCCTGCATTTTTCATGGTCGGGAAACCCTTTCTATATCCATCTGCCTATATTGGAATATGTGAATTTCTATGACTTTTTAAGACTCTAATTCACCTCATTCTGAAAACGTCTGTCAGGGTTCCAAGAAACACCCCCAACAAAATAAAACTCCGAGGCTTGGGTTTCCTCAAAGTTCCACTTTATTGGAGATGTCATGTTGGCACATCTGGGAAAACCCGAATGTGAAAGCTTCCAGGTTTTCCTACCTAGTTGAAAGTTCAAGATTCTGCCCCAAAACCCACAAGTCCATCCCATGGTCCAATCTTCCACTGCCACGAAGACAGATTCCACCCATCCAGTTCCGGGCCAGGTGCAGAAACAAAGATGACCTTGGCTTTCTAAGAAGAATGTTATTATGGCTACACATCACCGGACTCCATATAATCCCCCCTGCCATTTTCCCACAGTAGAAAATACGGCAGGTCTGAAGTCCAAAAAGAAAAAATGGCTTGCAGGCATGACAACATGGTTACTCGAGTAACCCATTATGTTGGTGCACATAACACAATAAACCATCAATGAACCAAGCAGGAAGAGTTTGGGTCAACAAGCTAATCATGATTAATGCTTACTGAGCATGTGACGCAAATGTTTCTCCTAGATTAAACATGTGTTTTTTTACCTTTCCCACATTTCAAAATATATTATGTGGATGGATGATGTTAGATTTTGCCCTCTTTTATCCTCAAAGTAACCTTGACCAGCAATAAATTAATAATGGAGCAGAGATTTGATATCTTGTTCTTTGCTTTTGTCATGCATATTGGCTTTTGCTACGCAGCCGTGAAATCCTGATAAGATACAGAAATTCACTGCATATTTCAATGCATATTTCTATTTCAAAGAGTTCTGTTGAGATTTATCAGAATGTCATCTTGAGAACAAAATTTAAAGATAGAGACCTCCCTATGCCCTGGGCAGAATGCTGAAACTTCTTGAGCTTTTGAGAAGCTTCATGTTTTCATCCTAAAGTGGTTCCCCATCATCATTCTCCTGATTTATAGTCTTTCCCAAAAACAGATTCAGAAGATCATTAGGAATGGGCATTGGGTATGGACAGAAAAACTTTGGGTACTATATGGACCATTGGCAGCAGCTGGTTGGATGGACAGCATCTGGATGCCATCAAACTTTTGAAGCAGGTCTACAAACTAAGAAGTCCAAAAGCACAGTATCTTTGAATTGTGAAATGACTAAAGTATCACACTTTAAAAGGATATCCATAAGACAGAGCAGAATAACAGAGTTTGAAGGAACCCTAGATGTCTTCTAGTCCAACCTCCATGTCTCATTTCAGACAACCGTATACCATTTCAGGCAAATGGTTGTCCCATAAGATGACTACAGAAAAGCCAACATCTCCAGCAACCAATGTGTTCATTGATGGTTGGGACAATTAAACTTTTTTCTCAAGGACATGATTGTGGGCTTACCTTGTAAAGAGAAGCAACCAGGAAGTCATGTCGGTTTCTGCTCCAAAGTAAAAGTAAGAGTTACAAAACCGAGTTGAATTCTGGATAAATAGGTACATGGTTGAAACTGACTGTCTTTAAAAGGGGGAAAGAATAAGAAATGAAATTGTCAATAATATAATTTTAATAATTCAATGACATTCAGAGAGAGAGAGAGAGAGAGAGAGAGAGAGAGAGAGAGAGAGAGAGAGAGAGAGAGAGAGAGAGAGAGAGAGAGAGACTGAGATACTGATAAATAATAGAAGATAGAGATAGAAATTGATGATGATGAAAAAGAGAGAGAGAGACTGAGAGAGAGAGAGAAATAATAGAAGATAGAGATAGAAATTGATGATGATGATGAAGAAGAAGAAGAAGATGGATGGATGGATGGATAGAGGGATAGATGGAGGGATAGATGGAGGGATAGATGGAGGGATAGATGGAGATTGAAAGAGAAGAGAAGAGAGAGATACAGATAAATAATACATGATAGATAGACAGTGTTTATGCATGTACCTTCATTCTCTTCTTACTATGTCTTCTTTTGCCATTTGAAGAGAAGATTAAAAAAGAGCCATTTTAAATAATTCACTATAAATTTATTATAAGTTTGTCACCTCTTTTAAAACAGCCAAGAAAGGAAGACTACCCAATGTGCATAGGATTTAATTGCATTTCATCGAAGGTGGCATTCGAATTGCATTTCCTCCACATACAAAATGCATGAGAATCATATGAAAATGTTGATATTATAGAAATTGGAAATCAATGATTTTCTCTCATCTGATTGAAGCACGCAAAGGTTAAGCCGTTTCCAGCACACCAGACGTGAGATCCGGACACGATGAAGGCAGAAGCTCCAATGATTTAGAAGAGCTTTTAAAGAACTCGTCTTCTTTTTCAAAGAGCTTTTTTCATTTACTGGCATTTGATATATATTTCTGTACTATATCTTTAAAAGAAGGGGAACAAGGTTTGCATCTTGCAAAGAAAAAGATGACATATAAAGCTTTTGCAGAAAAAAAAGATAATTGAGACATTCACTGCCATTTCAGGTACTTCTCTCGTATTTACTAAACTGCTAAGATAAAAATTGGTAGCATGACTTGCTGGGAACATCTGGAATTGAGAAGGAGAAGGGACAAAAGATTAAAAACTGTAATATTAAATGAAAATTTAAACAAGTGTTTGCATAAGCGGAGAACTTATCTCAGACTCTTTGCTCAGTGACCCAGTTCACACAATACAAAATGATTGAAGACGCTGATCTTTGGAGCTTCTGATATCAGCCTGGGTGACCTTTACTTCTTCAGTTAATGTGTTGATTGGATTTGTTATTCAATAGTTTTTGCACCAAGTCTTGGCTGAGAAAAGAATTGTTTAAAACTTTTGAATTTAATCAATGCATTATATTTTGATATAAAGAGAGAGAAGAGAAGCGAGAAGGGAGAGAAGAGAAGACAGAAGAGAGGAAAGGAGATGAGAAGAAAGGAGAGGAGAGGAGAGAGAAGACAGAGAAGAGAAGACAGAGGAGAGGGGAGGGGAGGAAAGGAGAGTGAAGAGAAGACAGAAGAGAAGAGAGGAATGGAGTGGAGAAGAGAAAGGAGAGAGGAAGAGAAGGAGAGGCAGAACACAACACACAAATTCCAGTGTTCTTGCACTAATCAGAAGTGGCCTTGTGCATCTATGCATGACATTACACAATTAAATGAATGAATAAAAGGTAAAGGTTCCCTTCACATATATATGCTGGTTGTTCCAGACTAGCGGGCGGTGCTCATCTCCATTTCAAAGCCAAAGAGCCAGCGCTGTCTGAAGACGTCTCTGTGGTCATGTGCCTGGCATGATTAAACACCGAAGGCACATGGAACACTGTTCCCTTGCCACCAAGGTGGTTCCTATTTTTCTTCTTGCATTTTTACAAAATGCTTTTGAACTGCTCGGTTGGCAGAAGAAATTAACGAATAATCAAGTCATTTAACCATTTTTTAAAAGAGAGACTTGAACTTACAGATTGGAATATGTAGTCCACATTTTTTAAACCGTTCCTAGGGTGGAATTCTTGGCCCCTTGGTCACGTCATGAGTTGATGTGAAATGACGTGAGCAGAGAGCAAACCGTGTGGATCCTTCAGCCGAGCAAGACCAACGTTCAGAAGCACAACCGTAATATATTTTTTCAAGAGATGAATCGGTAAAATTTGCATTTGTTTGTTTTTGGTTACCAATGTAAATGGCCTTCAGGGTCAGAGGTGGGTTGCTCCTGGCTCGACTCGGATCATGCAAACTGGTAGTAGCACCAGCAGGAGGCTCTGCTCACCCGCCTGGACACTTCTCTGCTTGTGCAGAAGTGCCAAGTGGGCGCATGAGCGTACCAGTAGTAAAAAAAGGGAAACCCACCACTGTTCAGGGTGATGAGTTTATCAGCACCATAGGAGATGGACAGCCCCAGGCCTAATAGTAATGGCCCCAGTGAGAAATTGGACCTTCTCCATCTTTGCTTACTAAGCCTTTCCACACACACAACCCATTCATACATCCCAGGTGTAATGGATGGCACAAAGAGGACTCTTCCCTCGTTACCAGGACAACAGTTATCAGGCTCAGCCACAGTCACCACTTCAATGCAACTTTGGAAACTCCAATTCCAGCAAAAGTCTTCAACCAAGAAGTTTCTTTAAAAAATGCCCCATTAAACTTCATGGACCTTTCATTCCTGCCCAAGAAAAGTAATGAAAATTTGGTACAAATGTAGATATGCAATGCTAGAATTCTCCCCAAGCTTGACCATTCATTGATTTGCACTTAAAAGCATCTTTAATTAGTCTTCCATTTTATCAGCTGATGCAGCAGCTGGCCCAGGAGAATACACTTCAGTGGAATTTGTCTTCCACTGAGAATTAACTCCTCAGTTCCTGAATTCAGAGAGAGCTTCATCAGCCAGAAGTTCCTGCTTCCCTTTGAACAGGCAGAATTAAGTGGAAGGAGAGAAGGCTGGACTGCAGCTAAGGATCACAGAGTCCAATTGATCTGATCCTTGTTTCTCCTACTTAATTAACTATAAAACAACCCCAGGAGCCTTCACTAAATCACACATTTTATATCCAGGCAATCCAGATGGGATCTGGTATCACAACTGAAGGATAATACAATACAATACAATAGTAGAGTTGGAAGGGACCTTGGAGGTCTTCTAGTCCAACCCCCTGCCTAGGCAGGAAACCCTATACTGTTTCAGACAAATAGCTATCCAGCATCTTCTTAAAGACTTCCAGTGTTGGGGCATTCACAACTTCTGGAGGCAAGCTGTTCCACTGATTAATTGTTCTCACTGTCAGGAAATTTCTCCTCAGTTCTAAGTTGCTTCTCTCCTTGATTAGTTTCCACCCATTGCTTCTTGTTCTACCCTCAGGTGCTTTGGAGAATAGTTTGACTCCCTCTTCTTTGTGGCAACCTCTGAGATATTGGAATAATGCTATCATGTCTCCCCTAGTCCTTCTTTCTCTTAAGCTAAACATACCCAGTTCCTGCAACCGTTCTTCATATGTTTTAGTCTCCAGTCCCCTAATCATCTTTGTTGCTCTTCTCTGCACTCTTTCTAGAGTCTCCACATCTTTTTTACATCGTGGCAACCAGAACTGAATGCAGTATTCCAAGTGTGGCCTTACCAAGGCATTATAAAGTGGTATTAACACTTCACGTGATCTTGATTCTATCCCTCTGTTGATGCAGCCTAGAACTGTGTTGGCTTTTTTGGCAGCTGCTGCACACTGCTGGCTCATATTTAAATGGTTGTCCACTAGGACTCCAAGATCCCTTTCACAGTTACTACTACTGAGTAAGGTATCACCTATACTGTACCTGTGCATTCCGTTTTTGTTGCCTAAATGTAGAACCTTACTCTTTTCACCATTGAATTTCATTTTATTAGATAGTGCCCAATGTTCAAGTTTGTCAAGATCCTTCTGTATCTTAAGCCTATCTTCTGGAGTGTTGGCTATTCCTGCCAGCTTGGTATCATCTGCAAATTTGATGAGTTCCCCATTTATAACTTGAGATACAGGGACATCGATAAAGGAGAATATTTGTAGCTCAGGGTTGAAATGAGGGATCCTTGGTGCTCTCTGAGCTTGTTTTCTTGCAGACGTTTCATTACCTAAAGTAGGCAAAACTGTCAGTGCTAGAGAGGAGCAGGAGGAGGAGGAGGAGGAGGAGGAGGAGGAGGAGGAGGTGGTGGTGGTGGTGATGGTGGTGGTGGTGGTGGTGGTGGTGGAGGAGGAGGAGGAGGAGGAGGAGGAGGAGGAGGAGGAGGAGGAGGAGGAGGAGGAGGAGGACTATGAGGTCCTTGGTGCTCTCTGCATTTGGTTATTTCCTTGCAGGCTTTTCATTACCCACTCTAGGTAACATCATCAATTCTATTGAGTAGCACTGATGATGTTACCTAGTTTGGGCAATGAAACATCTGGAAGAAAGCAACCAAGCTCAGGGAGCACCAAGGACCTGTCATAGAGGGACATCCCAAGAAAAACCTATGGCTCATGCAGATACTAGGAAGTGTCTTTCTTAGGTGGATCCAAGGCAAGCCTGGATGAGTAGAGTTTGATCTACTCAAGTTTCCAACCCGAGGGACCAAGGCTGAGAACTTACCAGCTTCAATTCAGTCACTCCCTATACGATTCAGTTGTAGCACCCTCCTGCAAAGTCTTCCTGCATTTCTTAAATAAAAAATTGCCACAAGGTTGGACTGAACTCCTGACGACTTAACCTCTACATGGCTAACATGGAGAAACACACAACTAATTTGGCATTGTCCTCTTTGAGGATGAGAGCTTTTCACAGCCCTGTAGTGCGCCAATGTTCTTGCCTATCCTACTGATAACTACTGTAGATTGAGCCTTTTCAAGATCAGTTCAATAAAAGTTCCCTCCAACTGAGGTTGCATCTGGTAACTACAAGCAAACATCTGCACTGTTTTCTCTGCAGCAGTATAAAAACTCATTTGCCATTTGCTTTCTTTTGAGATAGATTCACAGGGTTCTCTCAGTTAACTTACCAGCAGAGGTGGTACTCAACCAGTTCTGCACAGGTTCTGGAGAACCGGTAGCAGAAATTTTGAGTAATTCGGAGAATCGGCAAATAGGCTGGCCCCGCCCCTGCTGCACCCATCCTCCCATCTGATCTTCTTTTGTTGCCCTGAAGAGGACAACGGAGCTGGAAAGCAGGTTAGTGAGATGAGGAAGGAATGGGGATTTTGCAGTATCCTTCCCCTGCCACGCCCACAGAACCGGTAGCAAAAAAAATTGAATCCCATCACTGCCTACAACCCTGAGATTCCTGGCAGTTTCTTCATCCAAATTCTAACCAGGTCCAGTTCTACTTACTTTCTAAATCCAAGCAAGGTCATTTAGACTACTCTTCTAAAATAAACACATTTCCCCACCCATCAAATCCACGATTCCCATTAGTGGGTTGCCTTATTGCTTAATGTCATTAATTTAATCTGTTTAAAGATTCTTATTAGCCATTACTCAATTAAAGCCATGGCAGTTATATAGATTAGATACAGCCTGCACCATTATCTGAAGGGTGAGATGGATTAAATGATTCTTGGGCAAGATTCTTTAATGGGAGAAGGGGGGGGGTAAAGTGCATCACATCCCTTTGGGGGTTTCAAGAGAAAAAGAAGGGTACAAAATCGGTAGCCTACGTTCAGAACTATAGTATATTTATTTGTTGCAATAGTCAATAAGTAACTTCTATTTCCTATAAGTTTTTAATACTTGGGGAGCTTTCTGGAGTGTTAGATTTCTTTCCAATATTAAATAGGAAATGCAGATTTTCTGTTTTATTAGGGAAGCTTATCTCTATCTCTTCTTCATCCTTAAGGTACACCCTAGTAACATAATTATTTGAAAGCTCCTTCTCCTCCCCCTTCCATCTTCCTTCTCCTCCTCCTTCCTCTTCCTCTCCATTCTATCCACCTGCTCCCACCTTCCATTTGTCTCCTCCTCTTCTCCCTTCCATCCTTCTCCTTCTTTCCCTTCCTTCTTCCTTCCATCCTCCTTTCCCTTCCTCCTTCCTCCTCCTCCTCCTCCTCCTCCTCCTCCTCCTTTTCCTCTCCCTTCCGTCCTCTTGCTCCTTTCCCTTCCTTTTTCTTTCTTTTTTCTCCTCCTTCCTCCTTCTCCTGTCCCTTCCATTCTCCTCCTCCTTTCCCTTCCTTCTTCCTTCCTTCATCTTCCTCCTGCTCCTCTCCCTTCCACCTTCCTCCTCTTTTCCCTTCCTTCTTCCATCTGCCTTCCTTCTTCTTCCTCCTCCTCCCCCCTCCCCCTTCCTTTTCTTATCAGCAGCCCCATTTATTATCAAGGAAATGCAGGTCATTACTACATTTCTCTAACTACATGCCTCTAGCTAGACATTTAGCTAGAGTTCAGCCTTAGCCAAGTTTTCCTCAAGACAAATGTCTACAAGAATCCATGGGAGGGATTGACTATTAAAAGTGAATTCTAGTAGCATAAATGGATGAATAAAAAAAGCAGCATCTATGACTATGTCTTATTTAGCCCTAGCCTGGATGATTCATAGAGTTTGGTTTACAAGCATCTATTAAATCAAGAATAAAGACCTGTAGTTCAAAGAAACGTCTCTGGCCATAATAACACTTTTGATTTGGCACACGGGTCAAAGAAACTGAGCTTTGATGTTGACTCACAAGGTCAAGAATAACAAATGAAATAAAGATGTTGTTCAACAGAAGCAGTCTCCATAGGATTATTACCCATCGCAGAGCAGCGGGGCCAATGATTGACACGAGGAGGTGTCCAAATGGGTCAGGTGTGAAAGTTCTAGTGAAAGTCGACATCAAGGGAAATTCTCTCCCACTCACATGAGTACACAATTTAAAAATAAGCTTTTTTTAAATGACTCCTACACACTGTACATCTGAAAGGCAAAGATCTGCTGGTGTGGTATTTATATTAAATAATTACACTAGCTTGGAGCACTCACATTTAAACATGCCAATACTCTGATAACATAATTGATGTCAGAAGTAGCAAAAGAAATATGGAATATTGCATACCTACTGAATTCTTGCAAAATGGGCTCAGGGCCACAAAGAATTCTACCGGCTATTATTATTGACCGAAAGTGGGTGGCCAATTACAGTCATTCCCCCTGTAAGCCTCCAAGGCCCATGTGACAAGAAATCATCAGTCCATGATGTTAAGAACTGCCATGCTTCTCTTATATGATCCATATTGGACAGAGGCATCAAACTCAAGGCCCACAGGCTGGATGTGGCCTGCAATGTGGTTGGATCCAGCCCGCAGGGCCGTCCAGGTCTACCCAATGTGAAGAGGAAAGATCAGGCCAGCATGGGTTAGACCCAGTCTACCCAGTGCGAAGAGGAAACATCCCAGCAGTTGGGGGATTGGCATCAAGTTGACCATGCCCATCCACTTGGCCACACCCACCCAGTCAGCCACTCTCGCCCAGCCCCTTGAGGTCAACCATAGCCCTGATGCGGCCCTCAATGAAATTGAGTGTTGACACCCCGAGATAGAAAATATGGTGAGCTTTCATCCCATTGTATTAGAAGTAGTAGTATGACTGTGATGATGTTAACATAAGACCCAAGCATCAATGCCATCATGTAAATGCCACAATTATATACCTGCACCACAACACCCACAACATTTCATGGGGCACTTTGGTGTTGTAGAACAGGTTAAACTGGACATGGTTGGAAGGACCAATGCAATAATCAATTCCAGCTTACTATATTGTGCCGGAATCTAAATTAAAGTATTATTGATAGATGGTTGCTTGGAAACATCCAGTGAGGCAGAGCTCACAATCTCACGAGCCATTGTCCCTGTTAGAATTTCTTTCCCTTAACATTCATTTGAGATCTGATTGATATCCCATAACTTAAATCCATTATTCCACGTCTTGCACTCTGGAACAAGAGAGAAGAAAAACATACGCTTTCTTCTATCTGATACGCTTTCAAGTATTTGAAGAATGCAATTATATTCCACTCCCTACGTTATTTTTTTTCCCTTAGGACTCAATGGTTGAAGAAGGCAATCTCCAGATCAATGACTTGATTCTAAGCACCTAGATTCAAAGAGAAAATGGTCCACCTGTGATGTTGAAAAGCTAGACAAAAGGATGACTCATCTGAGGATTTTCTTTTAACAAGGGGGGAGGGGGAGAGGGAATTAAAAAGGTTACAATGTCTATATTTAACTATCCCATTTTTCTAATCCACAATGGCATTAAAATAGAACAAGCCAGCCTATGAAAGTTCCAGCAGTGGGGTGAGAGATTGTTCATTTGATCCATCCCCACCCACATTTTTGAGCAATTTTGTATAAATTCCTCCTCCTCCTCCTCCTCCTCCTCCTCCTCCTCCTCCTCCTCCTCCTCCTCCTCCTCCTCCTCTTGCTCTGAATTGATTCCATCCCCTCATTTCAAATATGGAATCATGGTTTGAAACCCTCTATATACGGTTGATGGGAACATTGTCTTCCAGAAACAGTCTGAATCAAACCACACCAAGGAAAATGGGCAAAATCATGACTTCATTTGCTTAGGCCCTCCGTTGATTAAACCCATTTAGAAGAAGCAAAGAAAAGAGCACATTTTTTTCACACTAACCAGCACTCAAGCATGTCAGAGGGATGTTTGTTCCTTCAAGAGCGTGCGTACAAGTCTAAACCTTCAATTTTTTTCTTGTGCATGTACAAAAGAATTCTATTCAACAAGGCAGGTCAATAGACAGCCAAACTCTGCTAAGACTAGGATAAGGAAAGAGGGGAAAATATAGGGTGGAAAAGAAAGCTTGCAAAACAAGAGAAGTCTGTTCCAACAAAATGTCAGTCCCTTTCTACTTGCAAAACAACAACAACAACAAAAATTTGGAGGCTGCTTATATCTTAATTGTATTTGCAATTCTGAATGTTTTGCCTGATTCCAAATACCCTTCGTAGGCCCATTATTATGAGGAGAAATGCTAGGTTGAGTTAATTGGAGGCAAGGACACATTTCAGCAATTTGAGGAGGGAGACTTTCCACTCATAACATTTCTCTCTGTGTGTTTCCTGTCCCCCTCCACAGTTGCTCTCAGTGATGCTTTGAAAAGTTTCACAGAGAAAGAGTGGTTCAAACAAGAATGATTGCCAATCATTGGGGAAAAAATCTTAGCCCATTCTTGTCTAAAAAGGCTGATACTGCAAACCTGGTGAGACCAGTAAAGTAGGTTTTCATCCACCTTGGACAATTATGTCCCTTTGGATAAGTACGTGTGAGCATCCATACAGGTATACAACATGTTCAAGAACATACCAAGGCATGCTTTCAGTTAATGGTTCTTAAAAAGGAACCGTTGGCTTCCTTCACCCAGTCTTGGAAAGAGAGGTTGACAAGGAATATCAACTCTGGAAGATCCGTTGGATGATGGAGATACCATCTAGGGCAGGGTTGACCAACCTTAGTAATTTTAAGATCTGTGGACTTCAACTCCCAGAATTCCATGCTCCCACAGGAAACCTGCACTAGGGATTCGAACTGCCAAACTGCCGACCTTTCTGATCGACAAGCTCAATGTCTTAGCCATTGAGCCACCTAGTAAGTCTTGGAAAACACATCATTTTGAGCTGAATATCAGACACTCCTCATTGTAAAGAAGAATTTGAAGCGTGAGGTAGTCTAGCTACAACAACACATCTTTTTTTTAAAAAAGGGTACCCTCAACCAAATGCAGTAATGATGATTCATACTGAAGAACTCAGTCTATTTTTAGCCTTGTAACTAATAAGGTGCCTTGACAGTAGAAATTTGATTTAATAGAGTCAAGTGGCAAGGCTGAAAAAATTAATTTTCCCTCTTCCCCTCCCCCGCCCCCATGTGCACATTTTATTTCTGTTTATAAAAGTCAGTAAGAGGAGGAGAATGTTTGAAAACTGATTTTCAGTTAAAACAGATGAAGCCAAATTGCTCAAGGTTTGGTTTTCACAGAGATCTTGGCTGCAAAAATCTGCTAGATTGTGGCTACGAAAATGTAGTAGATCGTGGCTGCAAAAATCTAGGCTGCGCTCACCTGAGGTTTTCCTGTTCAGATTTGGGATCAGATAGTGAAAAGGAGGCACACACTGTCATGGCCGCCTCATCAGAACCTGGTTCAGAGGAAGAGGAGGAAGAGGAAGAGAAGGAGGGGAAGGAAAAGGGGAAGGAGAAGGAGGAGTTGGAACAAGGACCATCTGACAGGGAAGGGATGTCCCTTGGCTGAGGATGATGGCTGAGGATGATGGCTGAGGATAATGCTGTCCCAGGCCCCTCAGGCATTTGGGGAGGTAGTTGACCAGAGGCAGAGCTGCCGTCCTTTTCAGATACAGGCTGTTGACTAGAAGTGGTGCTGATAGGTAGCTGATCTCCTCTGATGAGGAGCAGCTGTCTACTCCACAGAGCCAAGGGCAAGGAGAGTGAAGCATAGGGAAGCCCAGAGAAGGGGTTCAAGGCTACTAGGGAGGAGGTCTCCCCACCCCTCCTCACAAGAAACCCCTGTAGCATCCTTTAGAGGAGGAAAACCCATGAAATAGATCAGGTAAGTCTTGAATAAATGTTAAGTTTGGGCCACCATGTTCGCCTCATAGATTTATTTATTTTTAAAAGCAGATCCTGGGTAATAAAGCTTCCGTGAGATCTGATTATGCTAACATTGATCTCTGTGAGGTGACACAAATGTTATTTGATCTACATGAGGTCACAATATTCATTCATTTACGGAGCTGGCAATGTAATTATTGAAATGATAGTCCCACCTTCTGCTCGACTATAAATCTTACCCATCCTGGATTTTCTAAAGAGTGACAATATATTGTTCCCATCTGCCAGATGACCAGAGCAATCTCATTGCAGCCGAACACCTCCATTAAAACAATCATTTGCCAGAAAGGCTGATGCATTTGTAACTGTCCAGTGCCTTATTTGTAACATGCAGAGGCCATAATTTTTATGACTAATGATCCATGAGTTGTAATAAACATGGCCCTGGTGACCAACAATATTATTTGGTCTATTCCATACAGTTGTGTGTGTGTGGGGGGGGGTGTCATATGATGGCTGGGTGGCGCTGATGTAAACACGTAGAATGTTAGGCTGGTGAGTTTGATGGAAGCACACATGGTACTTAGTGGTGCACAACATGTGGGGATGTGAAGATGTAACCAGTGGGCTGAGCAGAAATGACAAAATCCAGTGATTGGACTAAAAGCCATTTTATACAGAATGCAGACAAATAAACATAAATTAGATTAACAGAGTTGGAAGGGACCTTGTAGATCATCTAGTCCAAACCCCCACCCACCCAAGCAGGAGACCCTACATCATTTTTCACAGATGGCAGTCCAGTCTCTTCTTGAAAGCTTCCAGTGATGAAGTTCCCACAAGTTCTGAAGGCAACTTCCGTTCCATGGGTTGATTGCTCTCACTGTCAGAAAGTTCCTCCTTATTTCCAGGTTGAATCTCTCCTTGATCAGTTTCCATCCGTTATTCTTTGTCTGGCCTTCAGGTGCCTTGGAAAATAGTTTGACCCCCTCCTCTCTGTGGCAGCCCCTCAAATATTGGAAGCCTGCTATCCTGTCTCGCCAGATCCTTCTCTTCTCTAGATTAGCGATGCCCAGTCCCTGCAACTGTTCTTCATGTTTTATTCTCCAGTCCAGATTGATATTCAGCAGGTTCTGACCAGTTCTGGAGAACCGGTAGTGGAAATTTTGAGTAGTTCAGAGAACTGGTAAATACCACCTCTGACTGGCCCAGCCCCCATCTATTCTCTGTCTCCCGAGTCCTAGTTGATTGGGAGGAAATAGGGATTTTGCAGTAACCTTCCCCTTTTAAGGCTTTAAAATTCTAAAAAAAAATAGCTTCCAATGATTGTGCGGCTCAGTTTTAAAAAAGAAAAGAAAAAATGCTTTGAAAAGCAGAAAAAAAAGCTTCAGATGATCGTGTGGCTCATAGCGGAGCCCTGCGATCCTCGGAAGCTTTTTTTTTACTACCGGTTTGCAGAACTAATGACAATCGTCTCTACCAATTTGGCCGAACCGAGCCGAACCGGGAGGATTTCACCCCTGTGGATATGTCTAGTCTTTTGAAAAGAAGGACCACGGGAGACATGATAGCAGTCTTCCAATGTCTCAGGAGTTGCCCCAAAGAAGAGGGAGTCAAAGTATTCTCCAAAGCACCTGAGGGTAGAACAAGAAGCAATGGGTGGAAACTAATCAAGGAGAGAAGCAACCTAGAACTAAGGAGAAATTTCCTGACAGTGAGGACAATTAACCAGTGGAACAACTTGCCTCCAGAAGTTGTGAATGCGCCAACATTGGAAGTTTTCAAGAAGATGTTGGATAACCATTTGTCTGAAAGGGTATAGGGTTTCCTGCCTAGGCAGGGGGTTGGACTAGAAGACCCCCAAGGTCCCTTCCAACTCTGTTATTTTATTCTCTTCTTCTACTCTATACATTGTTAAGTCAACCTATTGCTTCGCTAACCAAATCTCAACTCAAAGAAGCTGGACCATTTCCAAGAAAGCAGGATGAGATACAGCAAGAACCCAGTAGGGGAACTGAGTCACAGGAGTAGGAGCCTTGTCAATTGACACAACTCTCCCTAGCAGGCTTCTGAGGCTACAGAGGGTCTTTTGCTGAAGTTAGCAAGGATTCCGTTGCTGCTACTCCAGCCTCCACAGAACAGATTGGTGCTCTTCTAATTTCCTTTTCAAAGGGCTGTGTTTCCTTTCCCGCCCCCATCTGTCTGACTGTTGCTCTCGGCAATTAGCTACTCCTTGGTTACGTGCACATAATGTTCCAATGTGGAAAATGTCAACATCAAGGGATCTTCTGAATGCCTACCCCATCTCATTGGAGAACCCCTACATACCCATAAAGCTGGGATTTTTGTAGCTCAGGGTTGAAATGAGAGACCCTCGGTGCTCTCTGAGCTTGGTTGTTTTCTTGCAGATGTTTCATGACCCCAACTAGGTAACATCATCAATGCTAGAAGGAAGGGAGAAGGGGGAGGGGGAGGAGGAGGAAGAGGGGGAGGACAAGAAGGAGGAAGAAAGGAAGAAGAAGAAGAAGGAGAAGGAGGAGGGGAAGGGGGAAGGGGAGGAGAGGGAAGAGAAAGAAGAAAAAGAAGAGGAGGAGGAAAAGGAAGAAGGAGGAGGAGGAGGGGAGGGGGAGGAGGAGGGAGAGGAGGAAGATTGTGGGTTCCTTGGTGCTCTCTGAGCTTAGTTGTTTTCATGCAGACATTTCTTTACCAACTAGGTAACATCATCAGTACTAGAAAGGAGCAGTTTTGAGGGTGCTGTCTGAGCTTGGTGCTTTTCTTACAGACCTTTCATTACCCAACTAGGGACTAGCACCGATGATGTTACCTAGTTTGGGTCGTGAAATGTCTGCAAGAAAACAACCAAGCTCAGAGAGAGCCTAGAACCCCAGCTGGACTCCAATCTAATCTGGGCATGCAAATCACAGTGGGATTTCTGTCTTCCTGTACATGAATACATGCATATGGTTAACTTTGATCTCAGAAGGGCTTTGAGATCTCCACACTAGTGACTTATAAAGGGTTTGAGAAAGAAAGTCGGATTGGGATTGAGTAAGTTTGGTATGTCTTACCCTGTTTCCCCCAAAATAAGACCTCCCCGGATAATAAGCCCAATTGGGCTTTTGAGGGCATGCAGTAAAATAAGCCCTTCCCCCAAAATAAGCCCTCCCCCGAAAATGTTGCAACACAGCAACAGCCATAAGGTGACCACGCTCGCCGCCTCCTGCACCTCAAAAATAATAAGACCTCCCCGAAAATAAGGCCAAGCGCTTATTTCAGAAGAAAATAAGATCCTGTCTTACTTTTGGGAAAACATGGTATCTATAATCCTGGTTACTTTTGGGTTTGTAGGTGCCTGGTTGGTCAGGTGATATCAAATAGGAGGGGGGGAAATCCCCCTGGAAATTATTTACTTTATGAACATTGCAATAAGTGATGCTACGTTCTGGACTGCAGTTTAAGTCCTGGTTTTCATAACTATGAAAATGACAAGCAGATCACAAAGAAAAGAGCTGTAGAAAGATGCTATAATAGAATAACAGAGTTGGAAGGGACCTTGGAGGTCTTCTAGTCCAACCCCCTGCTCAGGCAGGAGACCAGACACCATGTCAGACAAAGGGTTGTCTAATCTCTTCTTAAAAACCTTCCAGTGGTGGAGCATTCACAACTTCTGGAGACAAGTCGTTCCACTGAATAATTCAGAAATAAATCTGAATAGGATTTAGGGGTGGGAATAAATGTTAATGGAAATTAGCAACATCAAATTAAAAATAAAGAAATAAGGGTTGAAATAAATCTTCAAAGTTGCAAGAGAAGAATGCTCCATTCTCATTGGCTGAACCAAAAATATACAGTATATATTATTCCTAAGAGAAATTTAGCAGCTGTTAGTTGATCTAAGCAACTTCCCTCTGATTTCATGCCGTAGAAATAAAATGACTATTAAAAAAAATATAAAGGAGAAATATGAACAGACAAAATAAAGATACAGCTCTTCTGTTTTCTGCTCAGCCTGGTAAAATCAGCAAGGCATTTGGCCCGGTTAAAATATTCCAACATGAGATCATATTTCTCAGTTAACATCTGTTGATATTCTGTGAGCAAAGAGGCTAGAAAAATGCTTAAGGAAGGTCTGCAAAATTTTACAATGTATGTATGGAAATGATGATTTATGCCAAGATTTATGTAAGAGAGCACCGTTGTTCAAATATTCTAACTGTAAGCTACAATCTTTATATCCGATATTTTACAAAGAATTTCTTCTCTCTCTCTCCTCTTCTCTCTCTCACACTCTCCTCTCATTCTCCTCTCCTCTTCTCTCTCTCACTCTTCTTTCTTTCTCCTCTCCTTTCTCTCTCCTCTCCTTTCTTTCTCCTCTTCTCTCTCTTCTCTCTCTCACTCTCTTCTCTTACTCTCTTTCTCCTCTTTTTTTCTCTCTCTCTCCTCTCTCTCTCCTCTCCTCTCTCTCTCTTTCCCCTCTCTTTCCTCTTCTCTCCTTCACCCCCACTCCTCAATGTATTCCATCCTGTTGAATTCCAACATTCAGCTTGGCATAGAAAGCTCTCACCTCACCTCACCTTCTTTCTGTCACATTTACTTTTCTACCTACAGCTTGTTTTTGTCTTTTTTTTTCAAGAAGGAATGTTCCGGCAGATGAATTCCCCAGTGTGGACAGAAGGAATCCAGTCCAGAAGGAAACTGAACTGAATGTTTTTTGCCCATTTATTTTTTTATTTTATTTGCAGGGATGTCATATTGTTTGACATTTATACGGGGAACTTCTCCAGGATCTTCAGTCCAAGACAAGCAAAAGGAGAGCAAGCAAATACATTCTTAAGGTTTAAGAACTCGAAGTAGGAGTCCATCTCTTCCTTTAGAATTCACAGAGGGTCACCGGAGGTGGGAATTGATTGCCCCAGGACTGCCCCTTCGGTTAGAAAGAATGCATTTGAGAAAGTCTAGTTAGAAAGTATTTAAACATAACAGTAACAGAGTTGGAAGGGTCCTTGAAGGTCATCTAGTCCAACCCCCGGCTCATGCAGGAGACTTATACTAGGGATTCGAACGGCCGAACTGCTGACCTTTCTGATTGACAAGCTCACTGTCTTAGCCACCTGAAGCCTGAAGCAAGAGAAGGGAACAGCCACTGCCTCCTATTTCTTTCATTAAAAAGAAATTTCTACCGGGTAGAGATGGGTAGAGTTGCTTTGCAACTGTATGAGTTGCTCCCTTCCTGGGTGCAATTATCCTTTTTTTTTTCTGGGAATCAGCTGTTATACATTTATTCATGTTTGCACATATGTGGATGACATTCATCCGTGGCTGCTTTGAATGCAATCTGCTTCAGAAGTGATGAGATGGCAAATATTTGAATTGGCCGGGGCCTCATTATGTTTTCCTTTGTTAGGCTTGAAGGGGGGAGGGTGGGGTGGGGGGGAGGGAAAGGAGGCAATACATAAGAGTCGGCTGTTGTGCAAAAGCCTCCTGGGCAAGCAAGATGCGAGCAGCAGAAAGGCAGGCCTTCCCCTCCCCCTCCCCCTCCTTTTGTTTTCCCTGGCCTCTGTACATTTCTGGCAAAAGCACGAAGCCAAACATTAGCAGGTTGTCTCAGTGGCGGAGTGAAGACTACAATTTAATATGTTTAAACATGCATGCTCACCTGTGTTTACGTTCAGTAGGTAATGCGGATGTCTTCAGCAGGATGGGAGAGTGGCTCACCCAAAACGTCTGTTCCATGGGTTGACTGTTCTCACAGTCAGGAAATTTCTCCTTATTTCTAGGTTGAATCTCTCCTTGGTCAGTTTCCATCCATTATTCCTTGTCTGGCCTTTGGGTGCTTTGGAAAATAGCTTGCCCCCCTCCTCTCTGTGGCAGCCCCTCAAATATTGGAAAACTGCTTATCATGCCTCTCCTGGTCCTTCACTCTTCCAAGACATGTTAAGAGCAGCTTCTAATCCAAGTAGGTTTAACTCTCCCTCTTGCAAGGTCTCCAAGACAATTTCTGGAATCCCAGGATTGCATCTTATTGAACTATTCTACTAAATTAGCTTGGCATTACACATGAAGCCTCGGCAAATAATTGCTCCTGTGTTTCACTTTGTGTAGGAGCAAGGCAGACTTTAGAGATAAAGCCATATGCCCTTAAACATTTTTTTTCTCCAGTTACCTCAGTGGGCAGGAAGAGTAATTTTGTTAGCTACAGAAATTAATTACTGCAAACATCTAAGACTTGTTTTTTTCTCTCGGATTAATTTTCAGTGGGAAATCTGAGGTTCTGGGTAAATGCTAAGTGAAATTTTAGAGTAGAATGCAAAAAGGCAAGAAAACTCTAAATACACATCACTCTGATGTACTTATTGTCTCAAACATAGAGACTATTTCCCCATAGCTGTTTGAAGATCTGATTATTGCAAATAGGGTCAAGAATAGATCACTTTTTTCCTTCCTTCCTTCCTTCCTTCCTTCCTTCCTTCCTTCCTTCCTTCCTTCCTTCCTTCCTCTTCTTTGTCTGTCTCTTTCTTTCTTTCTTTCTTTCTTTCTTTCTTTCATTCATTTCCTTTTCTTCCTTCCTTCCTCCCTTCCTTTTGTCCTCCCTCCCTTTCTTCCTCTTTCTTTTCTTCCTTCTTTCCTTTTGTCCTTCCTTCCTTCCTCCCTCTTCTTCCTTCCTTCCTTCTTCCCTCCCTTTCTTCCTCTTTCTTTTCTTCCTTCTTTCCTTTTGTCCTTCCTTCCTTCCTCCCTCTTCTTCCTTCCTTCCTTCTTCCCTCCCTCCTTCCCTCCCTTTCTTCTTCTTTCTTTTCTTTCTCTCTCTCTCTCTCTCTGTCTTTCTTCTTTCCTTCTCTTTCTTTTTTTCCAGATTTACACACACACATCAAACTGGGAAAAACCAGAGTTCTGTGGATCTTCAAAGGGACATTTCCCTTTGATGAAGCCCCCAGGGAAATGTCCTTTCAAACTCCATGAGCGCCATGGCGGCTGACGTCTAACTAGTAAGGCAAAGTGAACTTGGCATTTCATTCATCAAGGGTGACTTTGCTGTATCCACTGGAGCAACTTCTTTTGAAACGGACAAGCCCGATTGTCTTTTAAGATCAGAAAACTGGGACCAGCGATGAAAACATTCTTTTCTGAGGTGAAAAACTGGGTGAAAGTAGACGGACCTCAATCTGGACAGACGTAGCTGAGAAAACGCTCCCGGAGATTTCTTGACGAACTCTTCCATGTCTTTGTGTCTTTCTTCTGCCCCTTGATGACCCAGGTTTCTTTTTATAATAACTCCCCCAGCTGATATCCTCTCCTACACTTGTCAGCTCTTCAAGATAGGTAAGGCATCGGATCAATTCCAGAAATGCTTTTTACTGTTGTAGGGTTGAAAGTTTAGTTGGTCTCTGTCCCATCAAATACCAAAGAAAATCAAGGTAGAATTGCATTGATTTTCTTTCTCATGCGTTCACCGTTCTCAAAACCGAGTCACGTTTTCCCATTTAAGAGTTGGCTTATCCTTCCCTTAGTTCCAAACCTGGGTCCCCATTACTTCCCAGTACTTGATCCGGAACAGAATGCTAGCTCACATTATGGTAATCAGCGGAGAAGATGGTTCTCGCGAAAGCTGTCATCCTGACTTTTAAATGTCAGAGCCATTTGAAAGATATCATTAAAAAAAAAGAACATTAGAAAAATATCCTGCTGGATCTAGCAACGGCTCATCCAGGCCAGACCTCTGTGCCAACCAGGTGAATTTGGGGTAATAGGAAGGTAATTGGCTACCTTTATATGCTTAACTGGAAGTTGTCTCCGCTAGATCAAAGTCACATACAAAAGCGGAATTGCTCTCCAAGTTTCTAGTCTGACGTTTTCCTAACATTACTGGCTGATTTTAAAAGACTGGATCTGGGATTTCCCCCCCGTGGATCAGTGATCTGCAGCCCCTTTCACCTGCAATCCCTCAACTTACTGTCATGTGTCTTGTCCACGTCTAGTTGGGTGCCTTTGTGTTCTTGTTCGGTGCTGAAGGAGACCTATATTTCTGTGCGCAAAGGTCAATAAGAATAATTGGCACTTTGGCTATTGTGGAAAAGCGTTGGAAGATTTTCAGCACAATGAGCTGGCCTATCATGCTTGGATAGATCAGGACACTGAGTCACCGATGGATTGATGTGCCTTAGCAATCAATCCTATCAATGAAAACAACCCCTTGTTTGCAAGACCTCTTTGGAATGAGGTGTTTCCTTTCTTCCCCACCCATTCAATGAATCTAAAGTGGGGACTTGGGAATGGGATGGAAAATGTGGGATAGAATTATAGAAATTCAGTGGTGAAAAAAGTCAGGTTCTACATTTAGGCAAGAAAAACAAAATGCACAGATAATGTATATGTGGTACCTTGCTCCATAGTAGTAACTGTGAGAGGGATCTTGGAGTCCTAGTGGATAACCATTTAAATAGGAGCCAGCCATGTGCAGCAGCTGCCAAAAAAGCCAACACAGTTCTAGGCTGCATCAACAGAGGGATAGAATCAAGATCACATGAAGGGTTAATACCACTTTATAAGGCCTTGGAAAGGCCACACTTGGAATACGGCATTCAGTTTTGGTTGCCATGATGTAAAAAAGATGCGGAGACTCTAGAAAAAGTGAAGAGGAGCAACAAAAATAATTAGGAGACTGGAGGCTAAAACATTCGAACAACTGTTGCAGGAACTGGTTATGCCATTCCACAATATAATAATTCCATTTCTTCTAAGTCAATTCTATAGATTTGTTTCAGATGGATGATAACAGATACAGGCACTTCCCCCTCAAACCCTTACAAAATCCCTCTTGAAGTTTCAATGAATTATCATCTTCAATGTGACCAAAGGGGAACATTATTAAAGAGGTAAACTTTTTCCCTGCACATTTAACTAATTTAATTTAATATAAGAGCAGCAAGCAGCTATATTTAGTAATTGACTTCCAGTCTTCCAGTCAATTTAAATATCTCTTTAAGTATGATGCTGGGAAAATTAATATGTGATAATTTAGCATAATTCTCAATGACCTTGGACAGAGCCCCCCCCCCCGAAAACAGGGGAAGATTCCAAACAGGAAGCCTGTTAAATATAATGCAGTGATATTTACCACGAAAAAAGGAATTTGAAAATCCAAAACCTAACTGCAGTTACTTCTATTTCCCATCACATATGAATGTTCGCCTCCCTTCTTTGACCTTTGGATGAGTTTTTCTTGTTATCTTCCTATGAAGATCAAGACTACCCATACAGATCGGTGAGTAAACTGTTACTGTTACCTGGAATTTCTAGATGTTTAGCTTCTTTATTTTCTATCTTTATAACAGTATTTTTGTCGTCATCAGCACTACATCTCCATCCACCGCAGGATGTAAGTCTCTGCATGGAAGACTACGGACTGTAAGGTGATGATTCAGTACAGCTTGGGAGATGCGTGTTTTTTGCATTCTCAATGTAGGGATGAAGCAGAAGGGGAGGAAGAGGAGTGGGACTCAGGGTCAGCTGCGGGCACTACAAGACTGGAGGTGTTGGAAAAGAGATTGGACAGCCATTTCTATGAAATGGTATAGGGTTTCCTACCTGAGCAGGAACTAGAAGACCTCCAAGGTCCCAAATCTGTTATTCTGTTATCCTTTCTATGTATTCAGATGTACATTAAACCCTCTACATAATGGAAAGAACAACACAGAAGTATATAGGGAAATCATAGAATATACTTGTTTTTCCTCTGAAGTCCCTGATTTGAGGATGCCTGTGAATACTTCAGCTTGTAGGTAGCTCATTTTTCTCAATTTCCATCTGTAATGGACCCGGTTGCCTCTGGCTGACAGCAAAGGATGAATTCTTTCAGATGATCTGCCACTGGTGCATCTCTCTGGAACTCCTTCTGTCACTTGAAAGAGAGAATTGTATAGAAAGTTCTGTTCCCTATGTTGCATTTTTTCTTTTCTTTTCTTTTTTTCGAAAAGAAGATATGCCTTTCAAGCTCTGGTATTCTTCGCCCAGGCTTAAAGAGATCTATCCCTCTGAAGCTGATGTTGGGCGGAGAGATCTCATTTTGGGAGAATGAAGTCAACAGAAAACATTGAGGAGATGCCATTATTATTAACAATGATGGACATATGTGGATTAGGATTCCTAAAAATAGCCAGCTTAAGTCCAAACAGATGCGGGCAACTTTCTGGCAATGTTCACGGTGCCCCATTAAGTGGTGCAACCACTGAATCAGTCTCTCATGATTTATCTTTCAGTAAACAAAAAGTTGGACCATAAGGAAGGCTGAGCACCAAAGAATGGAGGCCTTTGAAATCTGGTGCTGGAGAAGACTCCTGCGAGTCCCTTGGACTGCAAGGCTATCCAACCGGTCAGTCCCAGAGGAGATCAACCCTGACTGCACTTTAGAAGTCTAGATCCTAAAGAGGAAATTCAAATACTTTGTCCACCTAATAAGAAGGAAGGACTCATTGGAGAAGAGCCTAATGCTGGGAACGATGGAGGGCAAAAGAAGAAGGGGACGACAGAGAATGAGGTGGCTGGATGGAGTCACCTAAACAGTTGGTGTGAGCTTAAATGGACTCCAGGGGATGGTACAGAACAGGTAGGCCTGGAGGAATGTTGTCCATGGAGTCGCGATTCGCAACTAACAACAACCAACAGAAATTATCTCCCAAAATACTTCCCATCAAGGGAAAACAAAAGGCACGTTGCAACCTTTGCCAACATTTTCTGGCAAGAGCCTTGATTCCACTTCTTCAGAAGAATTTGAGGAGAAGTTGGCCAACACCTTTGGAGGGATCACTGAAGTTTGGTTGGTTGTGAGCCA
The DNA here is from genome assembly GCF_964273705.1 of Natrix helvetica. Taxonomy (NCBI): domain Eukaryota; kingdom Metazoa; phylum Chordata; class Lepidosauria; order Squamata; family Natricidae; genus Natrix; species Natrix helvetica. The sequence continues at coordinate 20,646,342 of NC_138562.1, read as the reverse complement.
AGGCCTGGATACAAGGCCTCCAGGTCCACATCTAATTCTAGAATTCTAAGGAGAATTGGAATACTGGCATTTCTTAAATTGCATTCAAGTATAGATTCGAAGGAGCTATTGAAAGCTGAAAGAAAATTGGAGCAGAAATGAATACGAACTAGTTCAACCTACTCTTTGGAGACTTGCAGATTACGATTTGGTTGTTAGCAGCTGCATTTTGTCCTTTACTCATCATTTGAGGGATCACTTGAGTAAAATGGCTGGCAAAACTTAACACGACTGCATAGACCAGTTAGCACACAGAAAGTAAAATTCCTGCTAATAACATCTGTGAATTATCTGATGCCCTGGGGGGGGGGGAACAGGATTCAGTTTGCTATTTATGAATTTACCCACAGAAGAGGATCCAAAAGCTTAAGAAATCCATGCAGGCTGGAAGTAAACAGATCCAGATCTTTGGGAGTTAGCTCTGATCGTCACGTTACAGACTAGTTCAAAGACTACCCAAACCATTCTGTATAGATAAAAGTTAGATCTCTGATTTGTCTCTGATACTTTATCAACTCACAGGCTATATGGCAGTTGTATCAGTAGGCGAAAGCAGAGAAGCTCTGTTTAAACCTGTAGAACATGTTGCTTACATGTCAATTGTATAGATTTACTTTGACATCAAGGAAGCTGCCTTGTTCTGAAGAGAGATTAAGTTTGGGATGGAAACTGTTGAGATTCTGGTGGAATTTCATAAGGGATTATTTTCCATCAATCCAGGTGATAAAGATGCCTTCAAATAATCTCTTTCTTAGCCTTCTGTGATGATGCCTGAACTTCATTTCTCTTGTTCCCTTTTCACGTTTTGATGAACCTCTCTCTCTCTCTCTCTCTCTCTCTCCCTCCCTCCCTCCCTCCCTCCCTTCCTTCCTTCCTTCCTTCCTTCCTTCTTTCTTGCATTCTTCATTGATTGTATGTAAATCATGATGGGAGTTTTCATTGGTCAAACAATGTCAGCTTTGTTTAATACTGATTTGGTTTTGTCCTTATCTTTTTCTTCTTCTTTCTTCTTCTTCTTGGGCCATATCTGTCATCGGACGTTGGCAATCATGTTGGGCAATCCTATTTTTATCAACAGCCGCACGAAAAAGGGGTGCTGAGTTTTGTCCAAACTGGTCCCTTAGATTTTGAAGCCATGATGTTCTTCTTCTGCCTGGACCTCGTTTGCCTTCAATCTTTCCTTGGAGGATTAAGTAAAGGATGCCATATTTTTCCAGGTGTCACATCCCATGTCTGAAATATTCTATCTTTTTAGAATTGTTTAATGATCAGTGTTATTCAAAAGATGGGTAGAAGCCCTATTAAACTCCACTGTTACCATTAAATAAATCAAAGATAATTTATCCCAACATCTTCCATATGTATATAACTGACCTCATTTGTCCATACTAAAAATAGAATAGCAGAACTTCTGACAGAATTTTGATAGATAAAGTATTTTCACTTTATCCCTTGACTACCTGAAAAAGAGACACTAAATGGTTTTAGTTTTTTTTAAGAACGATAAGTTCCTCTTATTAGCTTTATTGACTGCCTCAATCCCATACAACACATGAATCGTGGTAACAGAACAATTCATATGGTCTCATTTATCATAAAATAATAATGTGAACAGTAACCACCAAACCGTCTCTATTGGCATCAGTAAGTGTACATAATCAATTCTCTAGTCAAATCTTATCTTACTAAATCTCTCAACCCCATTAAGAGTCACCACTAAGCATGAAATCCATTGGCAATGCCCCTAACAACAATATTTTAGCTACCACAGATGTTGAGGCAGTACACACACACCCATTCCTCACAAACATGGATTTGAAACCCTCAACAACCTCATCTCATTGGTCAACACTTTGCTGTAGACATTGTCCCCTGGTTGTATCATTGTTGTACAATGTTGTACATTGTGCCAGTTACCCATAACTACTTTACCCATGGCAGCAATCTACCCATGTGAAGAGGAGAGAATGCCCAGTCCTCCAGGAGACAGCATGCATGTGTGATTGTGCGTTGGAGCCCTATAGCAAAGGGATATGAAGGCTCAAATTAACACCTAATAGTAGCTGCTTCTGATTTTTCCAAAGCTGCCACTGGCATGCTGTCACCCAGCTAGACTTTAAATTAAAGCCCTTTAAGTGGCTCACTCTCTTTGTGTAGTGACAGATTATTAGTTTCTGTCACCCAGTTCCTTCTCCGTGTAAAGCTAGTGGGGGGACGCATGACCTTTTCAATTCAACCCTTGCTGACTTACTACTTATGTGGCTGTAATGTCTCAGCAGCTCAATCAAATTTGGGTGGCTGGGAATTGAGAAATAGCAGCATGGAGAAAAAGGAAGAAAGGGAATTCTGAAGAAATCTCAGAAGGAAAGCAATGGAAAACAATAATCCCAAAGGGGGGGGGAGTGCATTGAATTGTCTACATGAATAAGCATCTGGCATCCTCCTCCAAATGTCCATCAATTGACCATCCCCAAAGGATGGAAGGCATTGTGTCTTTGGTCTTCAGCACACATGCACCTGCCTTCTGGAAGCATTAGTATGAGAGACTACCTTGGAAGACTACTCAGGGCCTACAGGTAGTAGAGAAAAGACAAAGATAAGGACATCATTTAGAAACCAATTTGCACTGGCTGTGAAGCCCAGGCAATCAATATATTTCTAGTTTAAATTCAAGGTGTTTGGGAGTGTGAGACTTGCAATAATAAGTAGAAATGGGGAAGAATCTTCATTTCAATGAGACAGTTAGCTAGCTTCGCCCACCACAAAGCTAAAAAAAAAAATCCAGTTTTTAATGGAAGTCCCTTTCTGATCCAACCCTCTGTCAAGGTTCCAAATAGCATCCAAAAATAAATCAGAGTCCAAGGCAAAGGATTCCACAAAGCTCTAATTAATTAAGGGAGCCATGTTGGCACATCTGGGAAAACCTGAATCGGAAAGCTTCCCGGTTTTCCCCACCCAGTTGAAAGTTCAAGATCTTGTCCCCACATCCACAAGTCCATCACATGGTCCAATCTCCCACTGCCCTGCTGGCAGTTCCACCCATCCAGTTCCAGACAGGTACAGAGACAAAGGATGACCTGGGCTTGCTAGAAAGAATGTTGTTATGGCTACATACTACCCAACTCCATATAATCCCCCCTCCCATTTTCCCACAATAGAAAATAGACAGTAGAAAGTGTGGCAGTCCAAGAGAAAGATGGCTTGAAGGCATAATACCCTCCTTCTCAGACAAGCCAGATCTCAGTGAATACGTTGAATAATGCTTTTGAGGTTGACTGACAGTCATCGGCAGAACTTTGCTGGGAAACTCACAACTTTGGACAGAAGATGATGGAGAAGACTTTTTATTTTGAGGATGATAGCATCCTGTTTAATGGGACTGGTAAAGGAAAACGAGACTCCAGTTGGAAGAGCCAGTGCTTCATTGGCTCACTGTTGGATTTAAAACCATCAAGCAAGATAAGTCTTTGAAGTGGCTCTCATCCTATCTCGCCTGAACATAGCCAGAACATGATACAAAATTGCAAGAGATCTGAGGTTCTTGATGCATTCAGCTGTGAATGCTATCCTTCGGTGGAAGAGAATTGAATATTCACTACTATCTTAGGACTGAATATATGAGATGGTTGAACCAAGCCAATCTTTCAAAAACGTCTGGTGGCACCCAAAGAAGGGTCCTTCTGCCTTGTTCTTGTAAACTTCCAAGGAGTAGAATCAACTCTGTGCACCTGACCAAGTGAATGATGATCACCAAAGCTTATGTGATAATAAATGTCTTCCTATTTAAAGGGCCCTATGACTCTCCTTTAGATTTCCTTAGTCTCTGCAATCATCTGGGGAGCCTCTTTTCAACAGAGGACAGAGAAATAGCCACAGGCTTTTGTTATGAACATCTAGGTGTCATATTTACGATGTACAGATTTTCAGAACTGGTTTGCCTCTGGGTAGTTTAGAGTTCTGCCTTGGGCAACTCCTGCATGTTCTTCCGCAATTCTCTGACTGTGGGATAACCACGATGTAGATGTAAACCAGGGAGGTTGAGGAATCTGCTTCAGGTGCACATTAGTACACTTCCCATGTTCATATGTAGTAGTTAAGGACATTTCCTTTTTCATGTCATAGCAGAGCAGTGAGCCTATTAGCCACTCTTTACTTGAGCCTTCCAGATGTTACTTGAATGTTCCAAATGTCTCCTCATAGCTCTGTTTCTGCCTCTTTCCAACATTATTTGTTTCTCTTTGGTTCTGTTTCTTCTCTCTCTCTCTCTCTCTCTCTCTCTCTCTCTCTCTCTCTCTCTCTCTCTCTCTCTCTTTTCTTTCTTTTTCTGCCATCCCCATCTTTCTCTCTTCCTCCTCACTTTTCTTCTTTCTCCACACCTATTTGGTTACCTTGTGGATGTGGTGGCTCAGTGGCTAAGACCCTGAGCTTGTCGATCAGATAGGTCGGCAGTTCGGTGGTTTGAATCCCTAGTGCTTCATAGCAGAGTGAGCTCCAGTGACTTGTCCCAGCTTCTGCCAACCTAGCAGTTCAAAAGCACTTTAAAAAAGCAAATAGAAAAATAGGAACCACCTTTAGTGGGAAGGCAACAGTGTTCCGTGCACCTTCGGCATTTAGTCGTGCCGGCCACACTACCACAGAGAAGTCTTCGGACAGTGCTGGCTCTTTGGCTTTGAAATGGAGATGAGCACTGCCCCCTAGAGTCAGGAACGACTAGCACATATGTGTGAGGGGAACCTTTACTTTTACCTTACCAGTTTAGCTTTGTTACTTTGAAATAGTCATTGGCAGAGGAATTTCAAAAAAATGCTGGGACCCCCATTGCCATAGAATTAGATATTTCCTTCACCTGGAATAGGAGAAGGAGGAGAAGGAGGTGGAAGGGGAAGGAAGAGTGGGAGAAGGAGAAGGAGAAGAAAGAGGAGAAGGAGAAGGTTGGTCTGAAATTTTAAGCTCTATTGCATTCACCTTTAACATTACATTAGTGATGAATGGTGGTACTACTTTGGAACAAGGTATTCAAGATTTGCAAAGAAAGCACCTTTGCCAGATAAATGTGCCATCCTTTAACATAAATATTTGTTCCACCCAAGGACTCAAAACCCCTTGTCTTTTAACTAAGTCTGCAATATGAAAACATTCCCCCAAGCTTTAGCAAGAAAGAAGCAGAGAAAGAATAGCAAAGGGCTCTAAAAAGCTGTTAAAAGACAGAAGGGGAAAGGCAGGAACTACTTGTTATAATACATCAACAGATTTTCAAAAGCTGATATTTGTGGGAGATCAGAAAGAAACTGATGGGTTCAGCTAATTCTTGGGAGCATTGGATCCTGAAACATGAACTTGGTGCAATGGCTCTCTTTTGAACAGAGCTTATTCCACATATTAATGGAGGACTCATTGTTTTTGTCCACACTTACGTTCTTTTGAATTTGGAAATTTTCAGGAGGACAACAGAAATGGATATTTTAATCACAGCTCCCTTTTGCACAAAAGCTATTTCACACACTGAGTTTTTGCTTTAGAAGGATCATTGCCTTTGGTTAGGCTTTTGAATTACATACTAATGATATGGAAACGAACAGGAAGACAACACAAATAGATACTGCAAGCTTTTGTGATCACAGAAAATGAATCTGCAAGGTTGGAAGGAATCTCCTTTCCATCAAGATCTGAAGACTTGACTTCGCTTGGCATTCTTCAAAACATAGTTGGTGGCTGGGAGTCCCAATTAGAGGACTATTTAAAAATGCAAGCTGGCATACCGATGCGTAGTTTTTGAGATGATAGTTATGCAAACTGGAGCAAAAGCAGAGGAAATCCACAAGGTTTGTCCTCGGAAATCAATACAACATGAAAACAAGATGCACCACTGGGATGACAAATGTGGAAATTGTGAAGAGGAAAACAGTTGGACCCTATCACCTACAAATGAAACAGAGAATAATTTATCAGTTGTTTTTTTCCAAAACCGATGGTTTCTTCATTACATCATTAGCAGTCAGATTTTCTGCTGTTCAGGAGGTGTGTCTATGGAGATTCTCCTCCATCCAGGTCATGGTTGTCCCAAAGGTGTTTTTTTCAAAATGCAACTGAACTTTCTTTTTCCTTAAAGAGCTTAGCTTCTCTTTGAAGAAGCTTCTTCAGTTCTGACATGATGTTCAGGAGGATTTAAGCATGTGTGCATCTCTCTCTCTCCCTCTGTGTGTGTGTATGTGAAAGAGAGAGAGAGAGAGTGAGAGAGACAGAGACAGAGACAGATAGAGAGAATGAGGAAACCACATTCTCTGTATTAATAACCCCAATCTACCTTTGTCATGGATAGGGATGCAGTGACTCAGTGGCTCAGTGGCTAAGACACTGAGCTTGTTGATCAGAAAGACCGGCAGTTTGGCTGTTCGAATCCCTAGCGCCACGTAACAGAGTGAGCTCCTGTGACTTGTCCCAGCTTCTCACAACCTAGCAGTTCAAAAGCATGTAAAAATGCAAATAGAAAAATAGAAACCACCTTTGGTGGGAAGATAACAGTGTTCCATGCACCTTCAGCATTTAGTCATGCAGGCCACATGACCACAGAGACATCTTCAGACAGCGCTGGCTCTTCCGCTTGGAAATGGAGATGAGCACCGCCCCTTAGAGTCAAAACAACTAGCACATATGTGCGAGGGGAACCTTTACCTTTGCCATATCTGCTGGAATTTTCCTGCATCTTCTCTTCTATTCATTCCAAATTTTGCTTTCTGTAGTCATTCCCAAGCTTCATCCGTGGCTCCTCCCTCTTGTGAAATCAATAATCCCATCCTTTAATTTCTTTCCTTTCCTACGTAGATGACAAGTCTAAAGCTTTCCTCCTCCTCTGTTTTTCTTTCTTTCTTTTTTCTTTATTCCCACCCCAATGCCATAAATGATATTGTGACAAATTTTCAACGAGTTTGAAAAATGGAGGTGGCAAAATAATGATCCATGATCACAATTTCCTGCAAAGGAAAATGTTCCTTGCCTTGCTGAAAGCTTCAGTTAGAGAATACCACTGTGATAGCAAGTGGAATGCTGAGCCAATCAGTCCCATTACAAAACTTCTGATATCTGAGGTCGGATCCTGGTTTCTTTGCAAATAATCTCTGTTTTCCTTCATTCCTCCTTGCTGTCAGAACTGAGAACTTCCTTTGAAAAAAAAATTATGCATTTCATTAATGTTCTACATTTTAACCATTGAATAAAACCACTGCTGATATCTCTGTTCAGTTCTCAGTGGGCTGTCTGCTTTTCTGACCTTTTCATTCAAATCCTCTTAGTGTGTTGGTCCTTTTAAAGCATCGAGCTAGAAATCTGGGGACTGTGAATTCTAGTTTCACCTTGAACATCAAGCCAGCTGTTTGGTGCAGAGTAAGGAAACACCCGGCAAGCCACCCCTTTGCAGAAACCATCCCACTTCTGACACCCTGTTTCATGTGGAGTAAGTAAGCACACTGCAAGCCATCACTGTGCAGAAACCATTTTACTAGAGAGTGAGTAATACAACAGGTACAGGAAATGCATAACAGGGACAATGGAGATGAATCCTAGAGTGGCAATATGATACAGGAATCAACTGCAATAAAGAGAAATGATAGAGCTGCATATAATGTAGACATACCACCTTTAACGCCAGGTGGGCGATCTTGAGTAAGTCACTTTCTCTCAGCCCCAAGAAGAAGGCAAGGGAAACCACTTCTGAAAAACTTCCCTAAGAAAACTGCAATTTCTGGGAATTGGATAAAAAAATGAATGGGGGAAAAAGGGATAGAGAACCTTCTCATTATCATTTCTATGCAATGGCAGCAAAAATGGTTGGAAATGTAAGGGCCAGGTCTTCTGAATGCCCCCAATAGATTGGATTTCAACTCCCATAATCCTACAATCAAAATGGAGGAAGGTAGTTTCCACCAAAGGTGATATTCAGTCAGTTCTGACAGGTTCTGGAGATCCTGTAGCAGAAATTTTGAGTAGTTCGGAGAACCAGCAAATAGGCTGGCCCCACCCCCGCTGCTCCCAGCCTCCCAGCTGATCTTCTTTTGTTGCCCTGAACAGGAGAACGGAGCTGGAAAGCAGATTAGTGCGGTACGGAAGGAAGGTGGATTTTGCAGTATCCTTCCCCTGCCACACCCACCAAGCCACGTCCACAGAACCGGTAGTAAAAAAAAATTGAATCCCACCAAAGTTTCCCACACAGTGTTTTACTATCATAAACCTAGTTGGAATTACAGATTATTTAACATCAAAACAAAACAAAACAAAAAAAAACCCAGACTTAATTGATCGCCATTGCATTTACATAGACATTTGAATAAATTGTCTCGTTGCTGGAGACATAATGAAATTAATGCTTCCTTTAAACATATGTTTGTATAGTGTTTTATAATTGTTCCATTTGTGGAACACATTATTACAAGTAATAACTCAGCTTTGAGACAAGATTTAATCTTCAGGCACTCATGTTCTTCTGAACTATGTACCTATTGCCTGGAAATTGACATCTGGATGAAGGAAGTGAATTTTTTCTACCTCACTAATAGCTAAAAGGTACTCTTCAAAATTTATAAGATAAATGTATGGCCCAAACTATTCAGTGGCTAGGAAAATTGCTTTTATTAGCAATTTATGAATAGATCTCGTATGGCTGTAAATTAGCTATGGATACTTCTATTTTTTGAAATGCTTATTGATCTTTTACATTGCATATTTATCCATGGATATGTATCTTGCATGTTTTCGTTTCTCTTTGGTTTTCTTTAACGTTTATTTTTTTAATTTGTGTATAACTTTCTGCATTATTCCTCCCCCCACCTTTTGTTTGTGTTTCATATTCAGTTAATATTAAAAATGGAGAAAGCATTTCCACTCAAAGTATTCTGGAAATAACTATAATCCCCTTGTATAAACAAAATATGGTCAAGATTTCATAGCACTTTTGGATTCTGTCCACTTGGTCAAATATTGCAGCCGGTCCATAGTTAGATGGCATGTTTTGTGGTGTTAGACTTCTGCAATGAACATTGTAAAAGAAAGTCATAGGAGGTGGTTCATTCAGCCACTCTTTACTTTGAACTCTTTTTCTTGGAGGATTAGGCAAATGACCATATTCAGGTTGTGCCAATTCAACTGACAGTAAAGTTAATGGAGTCCCGTTTGCGACTCAGGGTATTTGTTGCTGAATGGGTTAAATGACTGGGTCAGTTGACCCCCATTTTGTTTTTTCCCATAATGCACTTAGCCTTCCATTTACCAAGTTAAGCTTATTGTAGAAACAGGTCCACAGTATGAATAAACACTGATTAAAGTGAATTTGTGCTCTCCATGGTGCTGAAATTCTCAACTCCACGCGTATTTTTTGTTTGATTTTCAATTTTCATACCATTGGGCAATATAGTATTGTAGGCTTTCATGATCCATTAACATCACTGCTCGGTCAAAGATTGCAATCCAGGGATGTGTTTTGCAACCCAACGGTTGCTCTCGTTGGCAAAACTAGTTTTGCTCTTTATTATATATCTTTAACCCTCCCAATTTTAGAGATGTCGGTTGGTGAGCTGAAGTTGGGAATAAAAAGGGAGAAAATCTTATTGCATGAAGGAAGCCCAGTTACTTAAGATTAGATCTGTTTGAAGTTTGTTTACAGTCCAAGACCAATCATTTAAAATACATGAAACAGAGTGTGTGTGGGTGTTTAGAATCAGGATAGGAGGAATATGGATGCCTTTGAACTTTTGGGTTGGGGAAACTTCTGAGAATATCGACAGACAAGAATACACAACCCCAGGGATCATCAAATAAATGAACTCAGAGTTCTCACTTGAGGCTCAAATTATGACCAGGCTCAAAATATCCAACTTTGGATATGTTATGCAAAGAGTCAGATCTCTGGAGTAGTTTCTAAGAAAGATGGAAGCAAAGAGAAGACGAGGATGCATCAATGTCTATGGAGAGTCTCAATCATCCAGCTCATAGTTATCCCAAAGGTGCTTTTTTCAAGAGGCATTTGGACTTTCTGGTTTTTCTTTGAAGATGTTTCACTTCTCATCCAAGAAGTTGCTTCAGTTCTAAGTAGGAGACAGTGAATTGTAGTCCTGCCTAAACCATGAAAGCTGGCTGGGTGACTGGGCCAGTTGCTCTCTTATACTATGTTTCTTGATTCTGATAAAGGGGAATTCTTTTTATTTCTTGATCTGTTTCTTATTATGGCTGTAACGGTCACTCTTCCAGGTTTATACTTTTGACAATGAAGTGTTGGATGTGTTTGCTATTTTGAGTAACTTGTAAAAATAAAAAAGACAGGGTAAGTAAATAAATGATTAAATAAATAAATAAATAAATGGATAGACAAATAAATAAATGGATGGATGAATGAATAAACAAACAAACAATTGCATGCATACAGTACATATATGACAGCAGCAACATGGATAGACTCAGTCACAGTGGCAATGGATGCATGATTAGAAGACTTGATAAAAGTAAGGAATTGGTTGTTAAGGAGTAAATCTATCGATAGTTGATAAGAGCTGACACTGACTTGATGGCACATAGCAACAGCCCTTAGATTTATATACCACTTCACAGTGCTTTACAGACCTCTCTAAGCAGTTTACAGAGTCAGCATCTTTCCCCCCAACAATCTGGGTCCTCATTTTACCCACCTCGGAAGGGTGGAAGGCTGAACCCAACCTTGAGCCTGGTGAGATTCGAACTGCCCAATTGCAGGCGATCAGCAGACATCACCTGCAGTACTACACTCTAACCACTGTGGCTCAATCTGTAAATCACACTTTTGACTCTAATAAGAAATCAACAAATCACCCTGGCATCATGGCAGATAAATATATTGTCACCCTTACACCCTTGTTCGATTAGATCTTGTCAAATCATTTGGGAAATAAATCATCGATCATTCTCATCCTTCTCGCAGGTGAATAAGATCTTTCCTGTAAGGAAACCTTTTTTTTTTCAAAACACAATGTCTGGTTGCAAAGAGGAACCACTAAGGAAATATGTGCACACATGGTTAATATTTGTGGCATGATGGGGGTTGAGTTCAGGGACTCTTCCATTGCATTCCTCGAAGATAACTATGGATGACAATTTTAGTTACTAGGTAACAAAGACCTCGGTAGCCTATAAAAAAACCTAATCAAGTACAACCACAATAACAACAGTTGTAATTAAATTATGCTGGCATCTTGGGTTTCTGTATAACTTTGCACACCTTTGTTCTGCTCCACAAAGGGAACCTGGATCATATTGTGGTTTGCTTTGGTGGGAACAAGACCAGAATACGAATAAAAACAGAGAAAGGGGGAAAAAATCCCCCTCTAAAGTTATGACATTGAATTGAATCTCTTCTGTTTCTGAATCTCTTCTCATCGGTAGGAGTGTAATCTCATAGATGCTATCTTAAAAAGGAAATGGATTCTTCTGAACTCTTAACTCTTATTAATTAAATGTGTAATTCTATAATTGTTTTTAACATATTTATTTATAGAATAACAGAGTTGGAAGGGACCTTGGAGGTCTTCTAGCCCAACCCCCTGCTTAGGCAGGAAACCCTACACCACTTCAGACAAACGGCTATCCAACATCTTCTTAAAGACTTCCAGTGTTGGGGCATTCACAACTTCTGGAGGCAACTTCTGTTCCACTGATTGATTGTTCTAACTGTCAGGAAATCTCTCCTTAGTTCTAGCTTGCTTCTCTCCTTGGTTACAATGTCCATCCGTTGCTTCATGTCCTGCTTTCTGGTGCTTTGGAGAATAGCTGGACTCCCTTTTCTTTGTGGCAGCCCCTGAGATATTGGAAGACTGCTATCATGTCTCCCCTAGTCCTTCTTTTCATTAAACTAGGTTCTTCCAATTCTGTTAATCTGTAATCTGAGTTTATCGAAAACATTCCAAGGACACGCTGCAGCCTGCGTTGCATCTGCCTCTTCCTTTGTCTTTGCAATGTAGCAGGCCAAAGTTGTACAAACTCCAGTTCTGTTTTTGCTCAGGGCTGCTCAGTAAGAAGCTGGTTTTTATTTTTATTTTTTTGCCAGGAGCCTGACGTACCCGGCTTTGTTGGTTGCCTGCCTAATACACTGATGTTGTATCTTCAAAGTGATTTGGTTGCTTTAGGCAAGCTGGGTTTTGGCTACAACAATTGGCACAAATAAGAACTGCTAGCAAACAACTCCAAGTCAGTATCTCGTTGCAGAGACTTTGTAAGCAGTGGGGGTTGGTGAGGGGGGGGGAAAGAAGGGATTGACATCCACTCGAGTTCCCAGAGGCTTCGTTGGCTTTTAATTAATCTGATTATTCTTAACAGATTTTCTAAATACAAGGAATTGGAGGTGGCACTTGACTTGGAATTAACTCGCACACTAATGAATACCACAAAGGCGAGATGTGATTGCGGCAAATATCGCTCAATGTGAATTAAGCAGAAAAGTTGTTGAATTAGAAAAGGGCGGAAAGATTCATTGGCAAAACGAAAGCTGAGAATCTCTTTTATTTTTCCAATCTGCAGAAAACCTTCCCATTTAAAGTAGGGGTCCCCTCCCTCATCCCTGGGCTGTAGATCGGCATCCCACAACGGGGCTGCAAGACAAGAACAGACAAGAAACAATGGATGGAAACTGAGCAAGGAGAGATTCAACCTACAAATAAGGAGGAACTTTCTGACCGTGAGAACCATCAATCAAAGGAAGAGAAGTTGCCTTCAGAAGTTATGGGAGCTTCATCACTGGAGGCTTTCAAGAAGAGACTGGACTGCCATCTGTCAGAAATGGTGTAGGGTCTCCTGCTTGGGTGGCAGGTTGGACTAGGTGACCTATAAGGTCCCTTCCAACTCTGCTAATCTGAACTGTCCCTGGAACCCAAAAGGTTTAAAGTCTATCATAAGGTCCATGGGCTTCTGAATCTATTCAATGCATATCTTTTTTCTAAATTTATGACAACGGTATCATCAGCCTGAACAGCTGGTCAAGTGTCTTGGAGAAGCAATATGGCAATTACAATCAGAGAAGTGTTTAGCATTTTTCATTCTCCTGCTCGCCCAGAAAGAATATATATATTACATTACATAGCATTGGACTATGCTTATTTTACGGTGAATACCACATTTAGGAAACAGCAGGCGTCTATGCATTATTGTGATTCTGAAAATTGTGGCTTTGTTCCCAGAATGGCCCAATGAAGTGGAGTAAAGTGGATAATGCACACTCCAAAAATGGCTCAGTTGAACCACTCAAAGAGATATGTTCACAAACGATCCAGAAGTTAAATTAATTGCATTCCTTCCCTATGTGAACTACAGACCAGAGGAGAAATTCCTTCTGTTTTCTCTGATCAAGGCAAAGTCCTAGAGAGGTCCTGAAATAATGGACATCTCTAGACACTCTGCCTCTATGTCGGTAGGTTTCAATCGTCATCTCAAAGTGACATATAGGATAAGGTAAAGGTTCGCCTCGCACATATGTGCTAGTTGTTCCCAACTCTAGAGGGTGGTGCTTATCTCCGTTTCAAAGCCGAAGAGCCATCACTGTCCGAAGATGTCTCCAACTTGTTGGCTGGAAAGCGGGCAGCCCAGGTTCGAGACCCAAGCGTTTTGTAATGGGGTGAGCTCCCATTCTCGCCTCAGCTCCTGCCAACCTAGCAATTTGAAAGCATGCAAATTCAAGTAGATAAATAGGTACCACTTCAGTGGGAAGATCACAACACTCCCTGATGTTGTGCTGGCCACATGATCATGGAAATGTCTTCGGAAAGTGCTGGCTCCATGACCTTGAAACGAAAATAAACATTGTCTCCTAGAGAGTTAACAATGACTAGTGGAGTAAAATCCACAGGGATTCCTTTACCTTTACATTAGTAGAACCTTGCAAGTCTAAAAATACACATTTCATGTTGTCTCCTTTACAGTCCAAGTGTCGCGGCCCATCAGCGGCCAGTAGAGCTGACAGGAGATTCGGACAGTAAGGAGGGTGGGTGGGGGGTGACATGGGCCAGTCCTGGAGTCTGGGGAAGGCTCTGATGAGGGCTCTGTGTTGGAGGCAGAGAGGGGGCCATGGACGTATGCCAGTTATCAGCTGCCTTCAGAATCAGACATCAGTAAGGCAGAAGAAGAGTGGAAGTCTGTTCCCAGTGTGCGTAGGCACAGAGTTGCCAGACGAAGGGAACAGCTAAAGAACAGGGGTCGACTTCAGAGTCAGGCTACAGGGGGATGATGAATGGCCCCTCCCAGAGGAAATAAGAGAGGAGTGAAAGGGGAGTGGAGTTTGCAGGAGACAATTAGTTTGCTTTATTGGTTCGTGACTCTCCGAGACTCCTTGCCAAGTTCTGCAGATATTGGCCTGGCAGCTCTCCAAGCCAGATAAGGTCTGTGACTGTAAATCCTCCCTTGAAAGACTTCGTTGGGTGTGAATAATCTGCAATGGGCAGATAATGGATCCAACTGTGGTCTATGCCTTCTCTTATCTAACTGTTCCTTGGCAGCATCTCTTCCTAAGGTCTTACCATTACACATATTTACTTCTTGAAGATAATAAACAATGGTTTTCTAGATGAAGTGAAATAGTCCCACTGATTCATTTCTTTCCATTGACGTGCACCAATTTGCCTTAAACTTGCTAAAGGAGGCCTAGTTTTCATTCTTGTCTCTAGTTATAAATCAGTGGCCTTGGATTTTCCAGGATTTCTTTAAGCAAATCAAATGGGATTTGTTGGCTGACATTTTTTTTTATCCTTGACAAATTCTTCACTGGAGTTTCACCAATGCTCAGCCTACATTTGTTAATCTTTCATAGGAAACCGAGTTTCCGCAAAGAAATTTGGTATTCTAAATTCCCTTTGAAACAAAAACAACATTTTGTATGGCAGGGGGGAAAGTACCTGAGTTAAACATAAGGTGTTAGAAGATGCAGGAGGATTGGGTCTGTCACATTTAAAATGATACTTGGCTGCCTGCTGTTTAGCTTGGATAAAAGAGTTGATTTTCCTAAGAAATAGAAGGCCATTAGAATCGGAAGGGCTTGATTTGAGATTTGGGTGGCATAGCTATGTGTGTTACGATAAAGCTCAGGTTCAAGCAGATTTCAGAAATCCTTCTCTCAGCTGGGACATTCTTAGAGAATGAAATAAATACATATCTAGTTTGTGTCCTAAAATACCCCTGTTACTCTCAGCACAAGAAGCGTTTTATAGGGAATGATAATATGAACGGTTAATTAGAGGGATGTACTAGAATTTTCTCAAGGGGAATTGCAAAATTCTGGAGACAGATGATTAGAAAAAACTTCCACCAGTTTATATGTTGCTCCCTTTTTATTAGGATTTCTTTTTTTTTGGGGGGGGGTGAACACTAATGTTTTAAATTTTAATATTGAATTGTTTTATGCCTTAACAGTTTATACTATTTGTATTATTGTTTTATCATGTTGGAAGCCACCCAAACAGTCAGATGGGTAGCATAAAATTTAATAAATAGATACATTTAATGAATAATAAAATCAGCTAATACTGTTGGTGAATACATAGGAGGTTGGAGTCTTTCTGAAGAGCGAATTTAAATGCCAGGCAAGAAAAATATGGGCAGTCAATCAACCCAAATGACTTGTGAACCCCTGTTTAAAGCAAACCTTCAATGTGAGCTTAATGTACACCTGCACCCTTATCAGTTTCATTTTGCTGGACTGTTGGCTCAAAATAAGGATTCAGTGGGATCGTATAATGGGCTGACAATGCCAAGGAACAAATAAGAAAAGGGGGGGGGATCTATAGGGATTGATGAAGGGATGGGTCTGAAAATAACTGGGGAATCAATGAGGTGGAAAGTTATGAGGATGATTTTCCAGATAGTAACAGCTGCTGTGATGGCCTCAGATACTGAAAAGCATTAAGGTTTTTTAAAAAATAGAGACAGAATGAAAATAAGAAAGAGAAAGAGAGAGGGGGAGAGACAAAGAGAGGGAGGGAGAAACAGAGAGGGAGGAGAGGGAGAGAAAGGAGAGAGAGGGAGAAAAGGAGAGAGGGGGTGAAGAAGAAGGAGACAGGGAGGACGGGGGCGAGAGAGTAAGAGAGTAAGAAGGAGGGAGAAACAGAGAGAGGGAGAAGCAGAGGAAGAGAGGGGAGAGAGAGAGGAGAGAGGGAAGGAGAAAGAGAAAGAGAGAGAGGTGGTGAAGGAGGAGGAGAGAGGGGGAGAAGGAGAGGAAGAGAGAGGGGGAGAGAGATTAAGAGATTAAGAGAGAGGGAGAAACAGAGAGAGGGAGAAGAAGAGGAAGAGAGTGGGGGGAGAAAGGGAGAGAGATGAAGAAGGAGAGAGGGAGAGATTAAGAGAGTGAGAGGGAGGGAGAAACAGAGAGGGGGAAAAGGGAGAGAGATGAAGAAGGAGAAAGGGAGAGGAGAAAAAGGTTAGGGAGAGAGAGCTTAAGAGAGGGAGAGGGAGAATGGAGAAACAGAGAGAGGAGGAATGTCAAATGCACCGGGGGGGTGGGGGGGGGAAGCTAGTATGTTCTGCTGTTTTTACTTCTTTTATTTCCCACCATTGTTCTTTTTGCCTTTCCCTAATTCTAGCTTTTGGCCACCCCGTTGGACTCAACTGATCAAATGTGCTGGTGATGCGGCTGACCTCCCACGCGGTGTTTGCAGGGGTGATGTCACCAAGTGCTTCACTGGCTAACGTGAGTTTGGTCTCCCCCTCCACCTTTCTGCCTGACCTGGGCCACCTTCAAAGCCTCCTAATGTTGTAATTAAAGGAAGACCCGACCCTTGTCAACGATAGCGCGGCATCCTTCGGTCAAGCGCACCAAGTGTGCACATCTCTACATTCCGCATGAGCGGAAGGGGGGTGGGGGAATAAATGTATAACCTAAAAATACTTATACAAAAGGGAAGGAAGGTTGTGCGGCACATGTATCCTGATGCCAAGTCCAATTATAGGTTTCAGCCGAGACTGTTTTGATCCTGACTGGAGCAACACGGATGTGAGAGAGAAATGGGAGGCGACGCAGGGTCCCGCTTTCCCCTTGTGAGGAATAGAAGGGATTGCCAGCAAATTGCAGGCATTTGGATAGGAAAGGTGGCATTCTTGGAACACACACACACACACGGAACACATACATTCCCAAGAATGTATGTATATGTGTGTATGTATATATTCCAAGAATGTGACTGTGTGTATACACAAATATATAGGTATATATTTCTGAGGTCACGTAGCCAGCATGATGTCACAGAGCACTGTTACTTTCCCATTTATCTACTTACAGAAGGGAGGGAGGGAGAAGGAAGGAAAGAGGGAGGGAGGGAGGGAAGGAGTGGAGAGAAGGAAGGAAGGAAAGAAGGAAGGAGGGAGGAAAGGAAGTTTGGTTCCTGGATATCTGAATGAACGGATTAGATTATTGGATTCCATATCTCCGATCTTGTCTGAATTTTCTTAGCAGCTTCAGCAGAAGATTGTTGACACATGAGATTAAACCTGCCACAGGCCGTGAAAGGATGAGAAAAACGGCTTATGAATCGGTATTCAAATGAAAGGGAGGCTACCAGTGCAAGGAAGAAAAAACACACCACAAAACCATCTCAATCTAAAATGTCTTCACTCATTTGTTTCAGACCTCCTAACCCAATTAATCCCAAGCAGAGATTCAAAGCAGCCGGGCCTCCTTGGTGGCATCTCAAGCGGCCATTGAAGTCACCGTAAAGCAAAGCAGAGCAAGTGATAGGAAGGCCAAGCGCTTCTCGGTGGCCTCCCTTGAATGCCAGAAAGAGAAGTTGAGTTTTCTCTTTACTTGTAAAGGTATTCAGATTTTACGGTGAAGAAGCCCCTACAAGAGAAATACCAAAGAGCCCTCAGAGGGATTCAAAATCAAAGGAGTAGCAGGGTTTAGGGACGCGGTGGCTCAGTGGCTAAGATGCTGACCCTGTCGATCAGAAAGGTTGGCAGTTCAGCAGTTCAAATCCCTAGCGCCACATAATGAAGTGAGCTCCCGTGACCTGTCCCAGCTTCTACCAACCTAGCAGTTGCAAAACAGGTAAAAAATGCAAGTAGCTGCGCCCCCTAGAGTCCGAAACGACTAGCACATATGTGCGAGGGGAACTTTTACCTTTTACCTTAGTGGGGTTTACTTGAAGGTGTCCAAAATACAAGTCAGATATCTCCTGTGTGACGTGTTGGAACAGAAACAAAGAGGCGTCCCTTTTACTAAGAGGTAATGAAGATGTAAAGAATGCATTTATTAGAGGATGTTTTTGCCAAGTGACAGGTTAGCATAGAATTGCCCACTTCGGGGAAGGAGGTTAATTAATATGGATTTTGAATCCTGACAAACCCAGTTGAGGTAATTACTTTTGTAGAGTAGCTCTGTCATTATAAGGGAGACTTGCATCCAAACCTTTAGGACAGGACAATCGGTTTTGACATTCGTTCCTTTCTTTTGCCATCTTTCACTAGCAATTTAGACTTCAAAGGCATTTCAGTTGTGGGCAGATATAGATGGAAAGTAAGCGAGAGAAAGAGGAAGACAGAACCTCCCGCCCTCCCTCCTTCTCTCTTTCTCCCTTCCTTCCCCCCTTCCCTCCCTTCATCCCTCCCATCCGCCATTCCTCACTTCCTTTCTTCCCTCCATCCTGCCCATCCTTCCTTCTTTCCCTCCCTCCATCACTCCCATTCTTCCTTCCCTTCCTCCCTCATCACTCTCGTCCTTCCTTCCTTCCTTCCCTCCCTTTTTCCCTCATCACTCTCATCCTTCCTTCCTTCCCTCCCTCTCTCCTTCATCCCTCCTGTCCGTCTGTCCATCCGTCCCCCTTTCCTTCCTTTCTTGCTTCTTCTTTCTTTCTTTTCTTTCTTTCTTTCTTTTTTCTCTATTGACTTTAAGTTATCAACACAATCATAGAGAAGAACTGAATCTAATTCTGCGAAGTGACAAAGGCTCTACTGTACATAGAGAGAGACAGAGCAAATAAACAAAACTACAAAGAGCAGAAAGTAATAACAGGAGAGAAAAATGTCGTGCATTTTTATGAAAATGAACTATGAGAAAATCGTGCCAAAAATAATGGGAGAGGGGCTGCAATAAAGCAAACTGCTTTGAGAACAAACATTCTGGGAAGGGAAGGGGAGGGGAGGGAGTCATGGTTGAAAATTGCATAGGGAGAGGAAGGAAGGAAGGAAGGAAGGAAGGAAGGAAGGAAGGAAGGAAGGAAGGAAAGAAATAAGGAAGAAAGAAAGGAAAAGGAAAGAAAGAAGGATAAAAGGAGGGGAGAAAAGAAGGAAGGAAGGAGAAGGAAAGAAAGAATAAAAGGAGGGAGGGAGGAAAGAAAGAAGGAAGGAAGGAGAAGGAAAGAAAGAAGGATAAAAGGAAGGAAGGAGGAGGAAAGAAAGGAAGGAAGGAGAAGGAAAGAAAAGAAGGAAGGAAGGAGAGGGAGGGAGAGAAGGAGGGGAGGGAAGTGAATGGGGAAAGGGAAGGGAAGTGAAACAGCTGAAAAAATATCTCTGCAAATGTTGACAGGGTACTTTATATATTTATCAAATGTTTAAAGGCTACTTTCTTGGTGGCTTGGTCTTATTTTTAAAGAGTTACCATAACAAGTTTGTAAGCCGTCATCCATAAACTCAAGAGCCCTTTTGATTCCCTTCCCTTCCCCCTGGGAAAGAAATGGGGGAGGAAGTGGGTTTAGAGAACAGGAAGTTTCCCTGTTGCCCAAAGGAAGGAAGTAAATATTTATCATCCTTTTTCCAGGGCATTAACGAGGAATGCTACATTATTCAGAAACTCATATTTAAAATGATCATATTTTCAAAATGAAGCGATGCCTTTTGATTGAATTATGCAAATGTGATTATGTGGGTCTCGTAGCCATTAATAATGGTAAAAAACCCAAGTTTCTAGGAGGTCCTATCTTATTCCATTTATGAACCTATGTTTTTCCCTCTTCCCAGCATTGAAATGATTTAGAGCGCTACCTACATTCCCCCTCCCCCAAAAAATCCTCAAATGAATAAATTCTATTAATACTCCCAAGGCTAAACAACATGTTACAAACCTAGTTGTAAACAAAAAAATAATTAAAAGAAAATCAGCCTGATGAATATCCTAGCAATTGCTCCCTCCCAATTGTCTTACCAATTACCAATTCTCATTTATTTTATTGCCATTTTACAGACATGCCTCAACGCTAAAACAAAATTCATTCTTCAGATATTTGTTTGCTAAATATTCATAATGTTGATTCTGCATTTCGAAGAGGCGATAGAAAATCCCATTTTTTGTCAGGTTTAGGTTGTGGGAGTTTTTTATGGGGGGATTCCATTTTGCAATTGTATCGTGCATCGTTATAATAATTGTTGTGTCGGGGCTCCAAGTAAGACCCCCAACGAACGAAGACTCCAGGACTCGAGTTCCCTCAAAGTTCCATTTTATTAGAGACGTCATATTGGCACATCTGGGAAAACCCGAATCTGAAAGCTTTCAGGTTTTCTCCACCCAAGTGAAAGTCCAAATCCCTTCCTCCTGCACCCACGTGTCTCCATGGCAATTATTTTTATTTTATTTACTTATTTATTTATTTGTCAACATGTACAAGGTAACAGGTATTAGTACAGACGTGGACATTTTCGCATGAGGTTGGTACAAATCAGTAGTGAAATTCAATTTTTTTTACTGCCGTTTCTGTGGCCGTGGCTTGGTGGGCATGGCAGGAGAAGGATACTGCAAAATCTCCATTCCCTCCCCACTCCTGGGGCCAGCCAGAGGTGGCATTGGCTGGTTCTCTGAACTACTTAAAATTTCCGGTTTTCCATAACCTGTCAGAACCTGCTGAATTTCACCTCTGGTACAAATAGATGGACATAAATAAGTATAACATGGCCATGAACACATAAAATGAGTACCTATCAATGGGAACAGTAAGGAAAGGAATGGTGGCAGCCTCTGTGATAGCCTCAGATACTCAAAGCATTAAGTCCTTCTTTACTCTAGACTAGCCAAACCCAAATCCTGCATATAAAGCACAGATTTGGGCCAATTATTCCTTTAGGATGGATTGGGTTTTTTAAATCACAAATGGATACACTGATCAATAGAAATTCTTATTTATTACTCCCTGTTCATCAAGAAAGGGAATATTAACAAATGGATGCATATATAAAGCCTAGAACCGGACCAGATGCATGCATAAAGGATCATTTCAAAGCCACATGGGCTAGCTTCATACCAAGAAATATACACTGGAGACGTGGAGTAATGCATTATGTAGTTTCATTTCACTGTTCTGTGTTTTAATTTGCGGAGGGACGGAATCAACCTGGCTTCAGGCTTCTTGGTAATTATGCTGTTCTCAAAAGGGCAAAGCGTTAAAAATAGAAAGTCCTTAAAAATAGAAAAAAGACCTCATCTGATTTGGTTTACTTGAGCAGGGATGCCTGCTTGTGAAACATGAAAGAAACAAAAGCCATTCTAGAGCGATAGGTCTCTGGCAGGTCCCTCTTCCTTCTTTTAAGCATCTTGAAGGACACTTGTGGGGGTCCATGACCTATTTCTTCAGCCCTTACTATCTCCTGAAGTAGAAAAGTAAAACACGTGAAGTGACAATAACATAGATCTGAGAAATATATGAGTCCAACCAATTCATATCCTTCAGATGTTTTATTTTTAAACTAGCTGATAATCCGGCATTGCCCAGGTATTTATTTATTCTAATCCTCTATTAGACAGGAATTTACAAATCCCTGATTTCGGCGACAATTAAATTAGTTACAAATGTTTTCCCCGTGCCCTCAGAAGCCATACATTTGTCCTCAAAAATAATCAAAGCCTTGTTGCAAAGTTGGTCAGAACCAAATGTAATTTCTAATATTGGATATTCCCCCTTACCTGAGGGAGTCCCCTTGTGGAGAACTGTGAAGCTGTTGGCAACTCCACTGCACTGTACAGTAGAAGCCATTTTATGGCACAACAGTCTGTATCTTAACAGAACACACACCCCGAGGAGTGTTAGGGGTGTCTTACCCTCACAGTATTTGTTTCCAGAGAGTAAGTCATCTGTGTACCAACTTTGGCTGAAATTTCTCGAGGCATTCCCGAGTTATCCTGGAACATACACACACACACACACACACACACACACAGAGAGATACATACATACATACATACATACATACATACATACATACATGACAAAGAAAGAGATATACATTAAAAAAATATGGACTGGCTTTCAAATGAAAGACTTGGGTTCAACCCAAACAAAACCAGATTGTGTTAAATTACAACTTCCAATTGGAGCCCTGGAAGCTGCTCAATAGAGCTTGGCTTAATTTTAACCCTGTGTCTTCAAATTATGCTCTCTTGCTTTAATGATAATTTAATACCACCCTCTCCTACAACATTATTTCTCTTTTTGAGGAAACAATTCACCAGCAAGCTAGCATTGTCACCGATGTAATGACGAAGTCCACATTCAGCTGAATTTCAAGCCATTCAGTGGAACTAATTGGTTATTCTTGCCAAATTAGGCCCCCTTTTAAGCTGGAGTAGCTGTAAACATTGAAGAATATGCTTCAGGTAATGAAAGAAAAAAAAAGAGAGAAAATCCCTGCTAGCAGTGAAGGAAAAATTGATGGAAGGAGAAAGGCTCCAATAAACACTCAGTGCTGATGAGGGAGCTCTTAAAATTTCACAAATGGTTGGACAACAAGCAAGCCCCCACCCCACCCCACCCCACCCCACCCGTTTGCTGCAAGAAGAAGGTCGTGGCGATTTACGGAGGTAGGGAAATGCACTTTCGTCAATTTAATTAGCAAAAGCTTCCATTGGTGGAAGGCCAGCAAGACGGGAGTTAAGCTTATGATTTTTGTTGTTGTTGTTTGTGTAGGAATATGACCATGGAAGATGATTGACATCAGGGCTGGGCTGCTGGGGGTTCGCAGGGGTTTGGGAGAACCCCTAGCTAAGATTCCGGGCAGTTCGGAGAACCCCCAAATCCCTCTCCTGGCTGGCCCCGCCCACCCCTCCCCTCCCAGGAGCCCCCACATGGCCTGTTTGGGATGCAGGTAAGTGCAGGGCACGTGCAGAGGATCAGGGAGGGCAAAAAATTGGCTTACCGGAAGTTCTGGAAGGCCGGAAATGATCCCGTTTCTGGCCTCCAGAGGGCCTCTGGAGCCTGGGGAGGCCGTTTTCACCCTCCCAGAGACTCGATGAAAGCTTCCGGAGCACGGGGAGGGCAAAAACGGCACCTCTGCCGTGGTGCAGGAGTCAGACTATGCCACACCCACCACGGCCACACCCACCCAGCAACCGGGCAGAGAACCCCTTGCTGAAAACTTTTGAAGCCCTGATTATCATTACTAAAGGACAGAGAGTGGAGAAAGAAGACTATAGAAACACCGGCAATACATACCTTTGACATCCTTCCTACCGTTTCTCCTATTGGCATCTTATGATTCATCACTAGTTGTTTGCATCTTAGCATTATGGTTGCATCTTATGATTTATGATCTATGACATATCAGTTTCTTGTTTGTATGGACACTGAGAGCTTCTGCCCCGCAGACACTTGGCTAATAAAATATTCTGTTCTATTCCATTTCCATTTCCATTTCTACTTCTAATTCTATTTGATTCTATTCGATTCTACTCATTATTTTCCAAGAATAGATTTTCCAAGAATTATTTTTGAAAGCACCTGAAGGCCAGACGAGGAATAATGGATGGGAACTGAGTAAGGAGAGATTCAACTTGGAAATAAGGAGGAATTTTCTGACCGTGAGAACCATCAACCAATGGAACAGAAGTTGCCTTCAGAAGTTGTGGGAGCTTCATCCCTGGAGGCTTTCAAGAAGAGACTGGGCTGCCATCAGTCAGAAATAGTGTGGGGTCTCCTACTTGAGCAGAGGGATTGGAATAGATGATCTACAAGGTCTCTTCCAACTCTGTTAATCTCTAATCTACGTTCTTAGGGAAGAGTAGATTTGATTCATCCCTCCCCCTCCCCTCTCATTAACTTCCTTGTGTGATCCAGGAAATAATTCTCCCTCATCTGAGCCTGTTTCACGTAGCTGTTGAGATGATAAAAAGAAAGACCAAGAGATGGGCCTCTGCTTTTGATTCATTACGGAGACACTAATGAGCAGAGTTACGCATGGCTTAATTTCTTAAAAGAAAATTCCGAATAGATCTTCATTAGCTGCATTTGGGAAGGTTCATACTCACATATAAGCAAGTGCATAACACCATAGACCAGTGACAGCTAACTTTTTCCAGACTGAGTGCCCAAAGTGCATGCATGTACATGCACAAATACGCTTGTGTGCACCCAAACCCCCCAAATGCAATGGACATGCAGCCCCCACACATGCCCTCACACATGTGCCCTGCCTCCCCATGCATGCATGGCAGAGACCCAAAGATCAGCTGTCCAGTGGGAGGCCCATGAACATGTGCAATGGATTTGAACTCGTGTGCTCATAGAGAGGGTGCTGCATGCCAAATCTGGCACGTACGCCCTAGGCTCGCCATCACAGCCATAGATGCTGAGCTTGTCGATCAGAAAGGTCAGCAGTTCAGCGGTTCGAATCCCTAGTGCCGAGTAATGGAGCGAGCTCCCATTCCTTGTCCCAGCTTCTGCCAACCTAGCAGTTCGAAAACATGTAAAAAATGCAAGTAGAAAAATAGGAACCACCTTTGGTGGGAAAGTAACAGTGTTCCGTGTGCCTTCGGCATTGAGTCATGCTGGCTACATAACCACGGAGATGTTTTCGGACAGCGCTGGTACTTCAGCTTTGAAACGGAGATGAGCACCGCCCCCTAGAGTCAGGAACGACTAGCATAGATGTGCAAGGGGAAACTTTACCTTTACCGAACACCATAATATTTCAGTTGTCGTTCCAAGTTGGAGAAAATAGGAGTTCATATACCTCTGCACATGGTAGACAGGTTGGGACCCCCGTGTAGGAGGAGTAGAAGAGCCAGAATGAGCGCGACCTTTGACCTAAGGTAGGACAAGTCTCAGCTCCATTCCTAACACTGTCCTGATAAGCCTATTTTTGCTTCCCACTCTGTCTGCCAATGCACACAGTATTCTGTTGACTGTTTCCATGGTAGAAGGAAAAACTAGACACGCAACAGTTAGCACCACCAACTGTTTTTCCATCACAAGATGCCACTGTAATTAGCATGTTAATTCCCCCCCCCCCAGATATGACTGAAATAATATCAACAAGTCACATTATCATATCTTGGGCACGAGAAGAAATAATCTCCAAATTGTTTAAGTGTCTTCTGGGAGTGCAGAAATCTGATCTGAGACAGAGTGATAGCTTGTGAAAACGAACCTCGGTGGCTGCTGTTGTGGTTTTGTTTCTTTTTAATCGAGCGGTTTTCATTTCCTAGCCTCTTTAGCCTTGGTTTCCATCAGGATGTCAGCCCTACAAGTAGACCAAATCAGGACACAGATGTCCCAAAGTGCTTTTTCAAGGGGTAACCGGACTTTTTCCTTGAAGACATTTCGCTTCTCGTTCAAGAAACTTCTCCAGTTCTGACTGAATGGTGGGGAATGGAAAGAGATATATTCCCTGCAGACCTCTGGTCCTTCCATTCCCCACCTTCAGTCAGAGGTGAAGAACCTTCTTGGGATGAGAAGAGAAATGTCTTCAAGGAAAAACAAAGTCCAGTTGGCTTTTGAGAAATCACCTTTGGGACATCCATAGCCTGGATGACTGGGAATCTCCATAGACATGAAACAGATGTTATGCAGAGTTAGAATGCCCCTTCATGGATTACTGCCTTGTCGTGGTGACAAGTCAAGGTGATGGTTTTCCCAGTTGCAATGGATGGCTGTGAAAGTTGAACCACAAGGAAGGCTGAGCGCCAAAGAATGGAGGCCTTTGAACTCTGGTGCTGGAGGAGACTCCTGTGAGTCCCTTGGACTGCAAGGCCATCCAACCGGTCAGTCCTGGAGGAGGTCAACCCTGACTGCTCTTTAGTAGGGCAGGTCCTGAAGCAGAAACTCAAAGACTTTGGCCACCCAAGGAGAATGAAGGACTCCCTGGAGAAGAGCCTCATGCTGGGAACGATGGAGGGCAAAGGAAGAAGGGGACGACAGAGAAGGAGGTGGCTGGATGGAGTCACCGAAGCATTCAACGTGAACTTCAATGGACTCCAGAGGATGTTAGAGGACAGGAAGGCCTGGAGGAACATTGTGCATGGGGTTGCGATGGGCCGGACATGACTTTGCAATTAACAACAAGGGTTAGAATGTCTATAGTAACAGAACTTTGCAATACTGAAGTGCTTTCGCTCCTCCCTCTCTTAACATCCTGCGAATTAAGGGAATATACAGTATGCCTTAGGTATTTCATCCACACCTATCTTTCTACAGGCTTAAGCCCCATTTCTCTGTTTGTTGCCTTGGCAACAGATCTTTCCTCTCTTCCATCAAGGCCATCTTCTATATCCTCTCCACAAGGTCGTCTTCTGTACTCTCTACACCAGAGGAGATGCCTCCTTGACTGGTGTCTGTAGTTTCTTTTCTCAATCCAGCCCTCATTGATTATACAACAGAGGCATAGAATCAAAATCACGGGAAGTATTAGTACTGCTTTATAACACTTCACTGGAATACTGCATCCAGTTTTTGTCACCATGTTACAAAAAGATGTTGAGACTTTGGAAAAAGTGCAGAGAAGAGCAACTAGGAGGATTAAAGGCTCGGAGTCTAAAATATATAAAGAATGGTTTCAGGATTTGGGTTTACGTGGTCTAGAGAAAAGAAGAACTAGGGGACATATGACGTCAATATTCCACTATTTGAGGGGCTGCCACAAAGAAGAGGGAGGGGTCAATTATTCTCCAAAGCACCTGCAGGCAGGACAACAATGGATGGAAACTAATCAAGGAGAGAATCAACTTGGAATTAAGAAGAAACTGCCCAATAGTGAAGACAATTAACCAGTAGAAGAGCTCACCTACAAAAATTGTGGGTACTTCATCATTGGACAGAAGCAACCAATGGTATAAGATCTCCTACTTGAGCAGGGGGTTAGACTAGGATCTCTAAGGTCTCTTCGAGCTCTATTCTGATAGATACAGTAAAAGAGAGAGAGAGAGAGAGAGAGAGAGAGAGAGAGAGAGAGAGAGAGAGAAATAGAGAGAGATGTGTATGAGATAAATAGATAATAGATAGATAATAGATGGATAGATAGATGATAGATAGATGATAGATAGAGATAGATAGATAGATAGATAGATAGATAGATAGATAGATAGATAGATAGATAGATAGATAGATAGATAAGACAGACAGACAGACAGACAGACAGACAGACAGACAGACAGACAGACAGACAGATTGAAATAAACCTGCCACTACTGCCATCACCCAAAAATATTCAGAGGAGCATATACTAAAGTTTTGATGGTTTTTTTTTAAAGGCCAAACACAATTGAGTGGAATCACTGCTGCATCCCAGCTACAACGAGCAGCTGGAAGTAATCCAGACATGTCTTCCATAACCGTTGCTTTTGAAAAGCCCCCAGTGACCCCTTAGAAGCCAGCAACTGTATCTCCTAGAAGGAACAGGTAGCTCAAAAGGCGTCCATCATCTAAGCATAACAATAAAATGTCTTTTGTACATAACCAGACGGAGGTTATGCAGTGATTACATTAGCTTAGCATCAATGGCCTTTTATTGTAGGTCATTTAACATGGATTGCTAATTGCTGTTAATATGCATTCATGACATTCACTAATAACAACACTCCCCATACTGGGACAATGATGTGGGGGAAGCCAGCTTTGTAAAGAATGATGGAGGGGGGGTGTCCCCCCCCCAACTGTAAATCTGTAAATTTGGATGCATTTGAATATCTCCAGTTAGCCATTTGGCCTCAATGGTGATTTATGGAGTTTTTTTCTATCATGGGCTAATTACTAAAACATCGTGAGGTTTCGCCATTCTCCTGAAGACCAGAGCTGGGTTAAAACTCATAATTCTTATTTGACAGGGAAAAAATTCACAGTCTGTAAGAAATTACATGTCTCTGTGTTTGTTTGTTTCTGTCTGTAAGGTACAGGAGTTATTTGGAAGGTCGGCAGAGAAAATTTCAGCTTGTTTCCCTTTTAAGTGATCTTCTAGAGACAATCAAAAAGCAAATGAGGAACAAAACCTTACTCCCTTCCGGCACTGATGATGTTACCTAGTTGGGTAATGAAATGTCTGCAAGAAAAGAACCAAGCTCACCGGGCACAAAGGACCCCTTATTCAATCAGGAGCTATAAATATTCTCTTTTATTGGATCCTCTATAGAAATGGTGACAAGAACATGCTTAGACCAGGGGTGAAATTCAGCAGGTTCTGGCAGGTTCTGGAGAACTGGTAGCAGGAATTTTGAGTAGTTTGGAGAACAGCAAATACCATCTCTGGCTGGCCCCAGAGTGGGGTGGGAATGGAGATTTTGCAGTATCCTTCCCCTGCCATGCTCACCAAGCCACAGAACCGGTAGTAAAAGAAATTGAATTTCACCACTTGTTTAGACCAAGGTTGGTGGGTTTTTTGGGGGGGGGAGGGGTCCTTTCTTTTTCCTCAAGAAAAGAAGAAAATGGTTCCCCTTTTTTATGCCAAAAGGTAAGTGAAATAAAAGCTCACATTGTGTTTTTTTATTCCAAAAGATAATTTGAATAAATTGCTTATCTAAATAATTCAAACTTCCTCCAATATCAACACCAATTTACCCTGAATAGTGAGGTTGATTCTGGCTATGAATCAGAATAGACACAATACGAAACCTATGTTTATACATCTGGTCCAGGCAACATTGCAGAATTAGTGGCGATATCACCAAGGCAACTAGAATGACCTGAATTTTTCTCCCTGTTCAGAATTTAATACAAGCAAGGATCACAACTCTTTCTTTAGTGCCAGGGCTGAGCAATTGTCCTGTAAAATGTTGTCTAATTACCACCCAGTTTGGTTTTCCCAGAGTAGAAGTGTTAGGCCAATTTTACTCCACTTTTGTTCACCGCAGATCTAAAAAGAATGTCTGAAGAAAGAAACAAGGGGACCTCATTGGTTTATGTGAGTTCTGATTCTGGACAAATCAGCATGGTAGGAAGGAAATTGAGCTATTCATGAAAAATGGGGGAGGGGGGTTATATATTTCAGGAAGTGCCATTTGGTACCCTTTCCAAATTATTTTTACAGCACTTTCTAAGCAGTTTAAAGAGTCAGCCTCTTGCCCCCAACAATCTGAGTCCTCATTTTTCCCACCTTGGAAGGACGGAAGCTTAGTTAACCTTTAGCTGGGATGGATGGATGGATGAAAGGAAAGAAGGAAGGAAGGAAAATAGCAGCAGCACTTAGACTTATATACTGCTTCACAGTATTTTACAGCCCTCTCTAAGCGATTTACAGAATCAGCCTCTTTCCCCAACAATCTGGGTCTGCATTTTACCCACCTTGGAAGGACGGAAGGCTGAGTCAACCTTGAGCCTGGTGAGATTCGAACTGCCCAAATTGCAGTCAGCTGGCAGTCAGCAGAAGTCGCCTGCAGTACTGCACTCTAACCACTGCGCCACCACGGCTCTTCATCAACATAGAATTCCAGAGCTGTAGGCTAAATGGGGAAATCGAAAGGGGGGGGGGAATCTAGATGAAGGTGTTGGGTAACTACTTTGCTAGCCCAGCGAAAAAATCTTTGTGGTTTCAGCCATAAAGGAATCCAGCTTGGCTGGAGGGCATGTCTACCTTTCTATTTTAATTAGAATCCAGGATATGTAACTGAGAAGGGGATAGAGAGATGCTGGCATTCAGAAGACACTTTTCATCAGATGGATTATTTGACATCAGGACACACTTCTGTGAACCCATCGGTGAATTCTACTTCTTCTGATTTTAACCACTTTCCCTCTTTTGCTGCTTCTCTGTTACTTATCCTGGCTTACAATGTTCAGCTTGGAGAACCAACATCTACCTTAAGTATTCTTTGACATTCCTTTGTGATAAATTAAAGAGTACACATCTTCGTGAACATTTGATGTTTTGCTTTGAATATTAATGGGGCAATAAACAGGGTGACGATTAGGTATTTTAAGTAGTAAAAAGTTGTAAAAGGAGAAATCGTGGTCCTTTTTTTGTGGACCTGGGAAACAATTGGCTCGGCTGGCTAAAGTTTTTGTGCCAAACGCATGAAGTTTTAATTATGAACAGTTTGAAATATTCATGCGCCTGGTTTTCTTTATTCTGGTCCCGAAATGAGATAAAAGTTCTTTTGAAATCCGATGACATAAAACATTTGATACTGACACTGTGCGGTTGCAGAGTTGTGAGTTAATTAGTGTGAGTGAATATTTATTTACTCGTGGACTAATTTTCTCCCTTTTGAGAGATCCTGGGAAAAAATAAATAAATAGAAGAGCAGTCTCTGTTTATTGACCTATATTAATGAACAATATTAACAGGGAATACTGTCGGGTATTATAATCCTCACTTTGAGATGTAAACCTTCTGCTTTCAATTCTAATTCCTCCTTAGCTTGATGTTCTTTGTATGGGAACATATTTTCCCAATAAAGCAGCCAGATCTTGAATGGAGATTCTTAAAGAAAACATCAAATAATGTTCCTTGAATGTGGAATGAGAATTGGAGCCAATTAATTGGTGGGATGTAGCCGAAAGTCCCAGAAGGAAGGGGTTTGCCCCTGAGGGCAAAGAGACAGTGGAGCTTGGACTATCTGGTAGGTAGAAAGAGGGCAAAGAAGTCCTCCTCCTTAGCAGTTCATAGAGAATATCCATAAGAGTATAGTCTATAAAACCATAGAGTATACACAGACAGTTGCTTTAGTCTGGCAAGATTCTGTCTGTAGGCAAAGCATCAATAAATAAATGTCACAACTTCACTTGGGACTCCAATGTTGCAAACCCAAAGCAATCATTCTGGGAAGAAGTGGATACATTTTTCCAAACAAATTTGGATCCGGGTAGATGGGGGAGGGGATGAAAATCATTAGAATCTCAACACCGGGTGACATTTCTCCACCAAATAAATTTTGTACTCTGCCATTTCTCAGAAGTAGAATAATAGCAGTGGCCACATGCTCGCAGGAGCATATCAGTGTCTAATTGCCGGAGTATTTCTGCCTGAAATCTTACAGTTGTAAAATATCCTAGAACCATTTTGCAATGTCGTGTTCATTTAATTAGTAATAGTTTGAATCCTGTTTAGTAAATATCCGTTGGTTTTGCTCTTTCCAAAGCCAGCTCTACAAGCCATATATTTTCTACGTTCAGGGCCAACTTGAGGTCATGATAAATAGCAGCAGCGTGGATAGAAACTATGGCACTACACTGAAATTAGGGTAGTAACACATTGCTAGGAACACATTAACCTTGTCCTTAATATACACCTTATTTGCTGTATTGCTAGCAATAAAAGTGGGGGATATGCAGCTTGTGATGGCTTAACAGGCACCCAGGATTTCGAACACCAATTATTGAGATGCTCCAAAACATGCATGAAGTTTCAGGATCCCCTTTTTTGAGGAAGTTTTAAAGGTTTTGAGAAAGTCAGAAAGGATTCTCAAATTCACACATGGTTTAAAACTATGCTGGTAATACTGCATTCAGTTTTGGGCACCATGATATAAAAAGGTTGTTGAGATTCTGGAAAGAATGCAGAAAAGAGCCACAAGGATGATTAGGGAGCTGGAGGCTAAAACATACAAAGAACAGTTGCTGGAATTGAGTATGACTAGTTTGATGAAAAGAAGGACTAGGTGGGACATGATAGCAGTCTTCCAACATCTCAGGGGTTGCCACAAAGAAGAGGGGATCAACCAGGGGTGAAATGCTACCGGTTTAGACCAGTTCACCTGAACCAGTAGCAAAAAAATGCTACCAATTCAAACGAACCGGTAGTTCCAACGATCAGCTGTGCGACAATCAGTTGTGCCACACAATTGTCGCACAGCTGATCATCGGAACTATTGGTTCGCCTGAACCGGTAGCATTTTTTTTACGTTCTGACAATCAGCTGTGTTGCATGGTTTATATTTGCTAGAAAGCAGGAAATCCTGCTTCCTAGTGAATCTAAATTGCACGGCACAGCTGTTCCTCTGCCCCCGGGCTATTCTACTTACTTTTGCAGACTCCAAAAAGGCTTCTTAATCCTCCTTTTTCAGCACTGCATGTACGCAAAAAAATGAACCAGTAGCGAAGCGAACCGGTAGCAGACTTCAGAGCATTTCACCCAGTAGTGGCATTCAGCCAGTTCGCACCTATTCGGGAGAACTGGTTGTTAACTTCCTAAGCAGTTCAGAGAACCGGTTATTAGAAGAAATCTTATTTGTTTTTTGTTTTTTTGCACTTTACAGGGCTAACCCTGTAAGGAAGGCAGGAAGGAAACATTCTGGCATTGTTTCTAGCCTCATCTTTATTGCCTCGCTTACAGAAACTGCCTCTCTGGTTAACTCTTATGACATTGTAACAGCGAAGGTGAAGCACCCATCAACATGAGCGACGTTGAGTTGGCCATGCCCACCCAGTCACATGACCACTGAGTCACGGCTGCCCAGCTGGTCATGAAGGCAGAGAACCAGATGTTAAATTATTTGAACCCCACCACTGATTTCACCCCTGGGATCAACCTATTCTCCAAAGAAGCAGAAAGCAGGACAGGAAGCAATGGGTGGAAACCAATCAAGGAGAGCAGCAACCTAGAAATAAGGAGAAATTTCCTGACAGTGAGAACAATTGATCGATGAAATGACTTGCCTCCAGAAATTATGGGTGCTCCAACACTGGTTTTTAAGAAGAGATTGGACAACCATTTGTCTGAAATGGTATAAGGTTTCCTGCCAAAGCAGGGGGTTGGACTAGAAGACCTCCAAGGTCCCATCCTACTCTGCATTTCTGTTAAGGCACCGATTTTCCCGCACAATCTACCAACTCTAAAAAAGCCAATCAAAGAAAATACGTCAATTCTCTTTTCACAAATATGAGTTACAGTCACCTGTGGCTTTCAATTTTCTGCATCTTTTGTTTTAAAGTAATGGAAAGCCCGAGAATACCTGTCCATTAAGGACTGAGGACATTTTCCTGAAAATCATCTAGGGAGAAAAAAAGATGGCTATTCCTGCCCATAAGCCAAAATTTAACTCGAAGTTTTTGTTTATAACCATGGATGCGGTGGCTCAGTGGCAAAGACACTGAACTTGTCGATCATAAAGGTCGGAAGTCCGGCGGTTCAAATCCCTAGCGTCACGTAATGGAGTGAGCTCCCGTCACTTGTCCCAGCTTCTGCCAACCTTCGAAAGCATGTAAAAAATGCAAGTAGAAAAATAGGGGCCACCTTTGGTGGGAAGGTAACAGCATTCTGTGAGCCTTTGGCATTTAGTCATGCCGGCCACATGACCACGGAGACGCCTTCGGACAGCGCTGGCTCTTTGGCTTTGAAACGGAGATGAGCGCCTCCTCCTAGAGTTAGGAACGACTAGCAGGTATGTGCGAGGGGAACCTTTACCTTTACTTTAAGGATCCTGTATTTCTTTTTAAAGAAAGAATGGAGGTTTCAATAAAGCTGAATTTAATCATGTTTGCACAATCCGATGTCTCGTTTTTCACAAATTTTGGCTGCCGTTCTCGGAGACCACGTATTGGAAGGAAGAAACTTCTCATAAAAACTTCTCTGTTCTTCAGCTCTTCAGCTGCCATTTTGCCCCCTTTAAAAAAACACAAAAAATGAGTTTCTTAAATCAGTGACCAAAATGTATTATTTAGCCACCCAGATATATGGATTTCATTTACTTATAAGCAACGCATTCTATGTAAATCAAGAGCGTATAAAACGGTCTCATGATTTCTCTCCTTTGTCTGTCTCCAAATTGGTTTTGGGGAAAGGCGACAAAAATGAAAAACATAAAATACATCCCAAAGAGGCAGAAATACTGGTTGTCTTTGACTTACGACTGCTCACTTAATGGCCATTTAAAGTTGTGACGGACATCTTCCCCATCCTGGAAGTCACCTGACTTCATTTGCAGAAGCCTATGGGTCACATGAGTGTGATTTCTGACATTTTTGCCGCAAACCAAGGTTCATGTCCGGTTTCCAGCACAAGAAAAAAACACCCTATAGAAAACCATGAATTTAATTAATGATTTCCCTTATGTCCACTGCATTCACTTAATGACCATGGCAGAAAGGGTGATAAAATCAGGCACGATCACATGATGATCCATTTTAAGGACCACTGTGGTGGCACAGAGGTTGGAAGGCGATATTGCAGGCTAGCTCTGCCCAGTGCCAGCAGTTTGACCCTTACCGGCTCAAGGTGGACTCAGCCTTCTATCCTTCTGAGGTCGGTAAGAGGACCCAGATTGTTGGGGGCAATCAGCTGACTCTGTAAATCGCTTAGAGAGGACTGTAAAGCACTTTGAAGCGATATATAAGTCTAAGTGCTAGTGCTAAGTGTGAAGGAAGGAAGGAGGAAGGAAGGAAGGAAGGAAGGAAGGAAGGAAGGAAGGAAGGGAGGAGGAAAGAAGGAAGGAAGGAAGGAAGGAATGAAAGAAAGGAAGGCAGTAAAGCACTGCGAAGTGGTAAATAAGTCTAAGGGCTATTGATTCCTTCCTTCCTTCCTTCCTTCCTTCCTTCCTTCCTTCCTTCCTTCCTTCCTTCCTTCCTTCCTTCCTTTTCTTCCTTCTCTCTTATTCTCTTTCTCATTCTCCTTCCTGGTGGCACAGTGGTTGGATGCAAGAGTGCAGGCTAACTCTGCCCACTGCCAGCAGTTTGATCCTGACCGACTCAAGGCCTTCCATCCTTCTGAAGTCAATAAAATGAGGACCCAGATTGTTGGGGGCAAGAGGCTGATTCTGTAAACCGCTTAGAGAGGGCTGTAAAAGCACCGTGAAGCGGTATATAAGTCTAAGGGTGATTGCTTTCTATTGCTATGACCTTTGACTATAACTGCAGGCTCAATTATGGTCATAAGTCAGAAAATACCTGCAGGTGATTCTCTTGACTTACAACAGTTCCTTTACTGACCGTTCAAGTTACAACAGCACGGAAAAAAGTGACATGACTATTTTTCACACTTACGACTGTGGCAGTGTCCCCATAGTCACATGATCAAAATTCAAACAAATGGCAACTGACTCATATTTATGACGGTCACAGGGTCCGGGAGTCAGCCATTCCCTTTTGCAACCCTCTGACATGCAAAGTCAATGGTTAGGGTTGTTAACGGGGAGGTTAATAATCATGTGACTGACTAAACAACTGCAGGGATTCACTTAGCAACCAC
Source organism: Natrix helvetica (assembly GCF_964273705.1). Taxonomy (NCBI): domain Eukaryota; kingdom Metazoa; phylum Chordata; class Lepidosauria; order Squamata; family Natricidae; genus Natrix; species Natrix helvetica. The sequence continues at coordinate 20,611,011 of NC_138562.1, read as the reverse complement.
AGCACAAAAGGTCGTAAAATGGGTCAAAATTAGCTTAGCAAATGTTTCAACTTAGCCACAAAAAATGTCGTGCTCTGTTGTGCCGTCGTAGGTGGAGGACAGCCTGTATGTGAGAAAGTTTTCTCTTCCTGCGCTGCCTTCCCTTTCTCCCCCATTTCTAATCACCGGGCGCATTGATTCCACCTGGTCACAGAGTGGCAGCCCCCCATAACTAATGGTGGCAAAACAGCTTTCGAACAAAAATAAATAACCAAGCTGCGGTATGCAGGAAGACAAATGCTTCGGCACTGACAGCCATCAGTTCTTGAAGGCCATGCTTCTGCCAGCATTATGCATGGAAAAAGCCCTAAAAATCAATAATTCTCTCGGAATGAGGGATTGCTCCCCAAGTGATGGATTCTGTGCCATAGTTTGGCAACTTCTTGGGGATTGGCCGTGAGCGATTTAGACTGATGGGGGCTGAGGAAATTCAGGAATCTTCGGGGGATATCCTTGTTGTTAGTTGCAAAGTTGTGTCCGAACCCTCAAGGCCCCCTTGGACAACGTTCCTCCAGGCCTTCCTGTTCTCTACCATCCCCTGGAGTCCATTGAAGCTCATGCCAACTGCTTCTGTGACTCCATCCAGCCACCTCCTTCTCTGCTGTCCCCTTCTTCTTTTGCCCTCCATCGTTCCCAGCATGAGGCTCTTCTCCAGGGAGTCCCAAACTCAAGAAAATGGCCTTCACAAATCTTTCATTTGGATTAGAGCTGTTATTAATGTGCCAACATTGCTGTCCTTTTTAATGGAGCAGAAAAACTCAGATAGAATTGTAAGTATTGATGGTAGGATAGAAGATAGGGTAGAAGAAGGTGTTGTTTTTAGATGGGTCATGTCCGACCCATCATAACCCCATGGACAATGTTCCTCCAGGCCTTCCTATCCTCTACCATCCTCTGGAGTCCATTTAAGCTCACGCCGACTGCTTAGGTGACTCCATACAGCCACCTCTTCTCCAGTGAGTCCTTCCTTCTTTCTCATGAGGTGGCCAGAGTATTTTAGTTTCCTCTTCAGGTTCTGGCCTTCTAAAGAGCACTCAAATGAGGATCCAGATTGTTGGGGGGCAAGAGGCTGACTCTATAACCTGCTTAGAGAGGATTGCAAAGCACTGTAAAGCAGGGTATAAGGACTATTCCTTCCTTCCCTCCCTCTTACTCCCTTTCTCATTCTCCTTCCTGGTGGCACAGTGGTTAGGATGCAACATTGAAGGCTAACTCTGCCCACTGCCAGGAGTTCAATCCTGAATGGCTCAAGGTTGACTCAGCCTTCCATCCTTCTGAGGTGGGTCAAATGAGGAACCAGATTGTTTGGGGGCAAGAGGCTGACTCTGCAAACCACCTAGAGAGAGCTGGAAAGCACTGTAAAGTGGTATATAAGTCTAACTGCTATTGCTATTTATTTAGGGGGTGGGGGAATAAACAACTTCCTTCCTTCCAAGCAAGTGTTTCTATTGTGAGTCCATTTGCCATCTCTGCCTCTCCAGCACCGTCCTTCTGCTCAGACATATTTCATTGGAGTTATTGATTTCCATAGCTACATTAGCTTGCCATTCTTGAGCTCAATTTCAGTTCATTATCTTTGGGCTCGTGGCTCTCGCTCGCTTCCTCTGTCCACGGCTGCGGTTTGCTTTTAAAATCCGGAGAGTCGAGGGACAATTTGGATTTCTATTTCAAGGGAGACTCTGAGCAATTTGAAAAGCCAGGGGAATTGTCTAAATGATTTTTGAGAAATATGGATTTCGTCTAATGGATGTGGCTTGCATCAGCCCCGATTCGAGATTAGTTTCTTTTTATATATGAAACTGCTGGGTGAATTGTCTTGTTATAGGGAAGTCGTTGGTAATTTGCCCGACGTGAGTACAGTCCAGGCAGTTCTTATTTGGAACTTCGAAAAGTTAGGCTTTATGGAGAAGGAACCAAGTCATCATAACCAGAATAAATTTTCAGTTGGGCAACATGTTCCATGAAATGTTGCACATGTAGGAAATCTTGCTGGATTGGCCTGAAGCAGTAAGGTGATGGAAATGTGTGGGTCCTTGGTGCTCTCTGAGCTTGGTGGTTTTCTTGCAGATGTTTCATTACCCAACTAAGTAACATCATCAGTGTGAGGAGGAGGGGAGGATGTGGGGTCCTTGGTGTTGTTTAAACTTGGTGGCTTTCTTTCATATGTTTCATTACCCAAACTAGGTAACATCATCAGTGCTAGAAGTGAGGAGGGTTTGCGGAGGGGAAGAGGAAGGAGGAAAGGGGGAGGAGGAGGAAGAGGAGGAGGACTGTGGGATCCTCAGTGCTCTCTGAATTTGGTGGTGTTCTTGCAGACATTTCATTACCAAACTAGGCAACATCATATTTATTTATTTGTTAAATTTGTTTAGACTGGCAATAAAACAAATCCCAAACTGATACAATCAAGGCTGACTTGCCATGACAGAAAGCTTTGAAAACATCTAATGGGTAGTGTGGATGTAAACTAGATTTAGCTGTGTTTAGCTGTGATTTCCTATCACACAACTTTCATTGGGGGGGGCATTAAAACTCCTATTCATTCCCAGCATTTTACATCACATCACGTGTCCCAAAAGAGAACAGTAGATGTTCCGACCGAGGCTTCCCCAAAAAGCACAAGGCAGAGTCCTGGTCCCAGCAAAACCCCTTCTATTAAACGAATGTGAATTCCTCTCATTCACATTCAGCCAAGACCTGGCAAACAGTCTTCCAAAGGAATATTTATGACCAAAGACCTTATCTAGCTTGGAAAGCTGCCATGTAAATATTTTCCAAATGCAGTGCTGTGCAAGGAAAGTCTGGGCACAGAGTCTCTGAGATTCAAGGACAGATCTTCCCACTCCTGAAATAAATGAACGAATAAACAAATAAATTGTTTCCTGCAAAAGCCCCCTCCCCTTTTGCTCCTCTTTTATTTCCTATGGGAGGGGCCATTCATCATCCACCTGTGGTTTTACTCCCAAATCGGCCCTGATTTCTCAGCTGTTTTTTCTTCTGGCAGCTCTGCGCATGCACACACTGGGAACGGGCTCCAGCTGTTCCTCTGCCTCACTGATGTCTGACTCCGAAAGCAGCTGGTAACTGTCTGACGGCCCTGGCCCCCTCTCTGCCTCCAACACAGAGCTCTCCTCAGAGACTTCCCCAGACTCCAGGACTTGCCCAGGTTCCTCCCCAACCTCCTCACTGTCCAAATCTTCTGCCAGCTCCACTGGCCACTGATAGGACACAACAGTCAGTGGCCAGGAAATCTTGTAGGATTTAGCTGAATAAATAAACAAATAGAGCAGGAAGGGTCTATATAGATATATATGAAAGGATGCCTTCCTTTGAGATGTCAGAGTGATATTAAAATCTCTGGTTTGTTTTAGTGTGATCAGCAGGAAGGGGAAATCTGATCCCCTCTAGGTTTCATCCTTTCCTGGAGAATGGGGTAACTAAGATTCCGTGTCTACTCTCCAAACAATTTGTCCTTGCTACATTCACTAAAACTGCTGAAGTTTTAAGACCGGGTGCATTAAGAGAAACTAGCGAAGAAATGAATTGAGCAAATAGCTTTCTGCAGCGACTGAAAAAGGGGACTTTGAATGTAGCACAGATCACTGGTGCAAAAGATGGATATTCCTTCTAATGCAAACCTTGTGAACAAATGCTGTTCTTCAAGGATTATCTCCCGAGCCTTCAAACAACAAAACAATTGATTTGCAGTCTGCATCCTGTACATAATAATACTTATTTTTTTTAATCATCTCCCTCCAGCTCTCCTCTTTTAAAAAAAAATTAAAAGGAGATGGAAAGGATTAACCCACCAATATCCATGGATTTATCATATCACGGTAAGCTGCATTTTTAAGGGGTGCACTTAGCTGGGGCCAGGCCAGAGGTAGTATTCAGCCAGTTATGACAGTAGCGGAAATTTTGAGTAGTTCGGAGAACCAGCAAATAGGCTGGCGCTGCCCCTGCTGCACCCATCCTCCCATCTGATCTTCTTTTGTTGCCGTGAATCAGGGGTGCATTGCTGCTGGCATCACTGCCAGTTCGGTACGCCAAAAAAATTGCAAACCCCCCCCCAAACTGCTTGAAAATGGCCTGAAAAAAGCCCCCAAATGCCCCCAAAACAGGCATGCACATACCGGCCAGCTAGTCTTTGGATTTCTGGCACTCCAGTGTACACACATGCAAGCACATTCCGGTTTGGTGCCGAAAAGTTTCACCATCACTGGTTTAGGATGTTTTGCTTTGTAAGAATTTAACCCAATTTTTGTTCCATCTGAAAACTGGAATAAGAACAAGCAAAACTCTTTCATCTTCCTAAGGAGGAAAAAAAGCCACTGAAAAGTTTGCAGAGATGGCTAATCTCCTCTTAGACAATTTATGTGGCATTTTGCGCAGGAATTGCAAAAATATAATACTACATTCACGTCTCTTCCTTAAGGGGCAAATATTTCCTATGTCGACAAATATTCTGGCTTGCAAAACACGAAGCGGTAGGAGAGGCTGCTCCGATTCTTACTCAGACCAGATCCAAAAGGCCTGCCTGGACTTCTGATGATTGTGACAGAATGCAACAGGAATCAAATGTTGTGCAGCCAGCAGAGATTCATAAAAGATACTGCAGCATTTAAGCAAACAGCTATAAAACCAGATTTCCTTTCTCTTAAGTCTTTTCCAAAAGCTGGTGTGTTCCTCTGACCAACCCCAATTATTCCTAGGACTCCGTTTTCACATTCTTCTAATGATTATAGAGGTTGTTGTACAGATGTGGCAAAGTTATCACCACCTGGTGGTTAAAAAGTATATAATATTTCTCAAACTGTCCAGAGATGGAAAACATGCACTAGATTACTCTAGATGGGACCTTTTAAAAAACTTTGATAAACTTAGGATCATACGGGTCTCTTTTTCTTAATGTCTATGGAGATCCTCAGTCATGCAGGCCATGGCTGTCCCAAAGGTGCTTTTTCAAGAGGCAACTGGACTTTCTGGTTTTTCTTTGAAGACGATTTTCTGCTCTGCTGAAGAAGCTTCTCATATGAGAAGCGAAACATCCTCAAGGAAAAACCAGAAAGTGCAGGTGCCTCTTGAAAAAAACACCTTTGGGTCTCTTTTTCTTGGCATTACTTAAATGCACACATGTTTAGACTACATGAATACACTTTGGCTCCAGCTTGCCCATTGCAGTGAAAGACAGTTCAATACTGATCCAATTCTCAGAATGTTATGGCTTGAGTCCTGCAGAGCTCTCTCTCCCTGGTTGTTGTGGTCCACCAGCGGCCACTGGAGCTGGCAGCAGATTCGGACAGTGAGGAGGGTTGGGGAGGAACCTGGGCAAGTCCTGGAGCCTGGGGAAGGCTCTGATGAGGGCTCTGTGTCGGAGGCAGAGAGGGGGCCAGAGCCGTATGCCAGTTATCAGCTGCCTTCGGAATCAGACATCAATGAGGCAGAAGAACAGCTGGAGCCTGTTCCCAGTGTGCGCATGCGCAGAGTTGCCAGACAAAGGGAACAGCTAAGGAACAAGGGTCGACTTGGGAGTAAGGCCACAGGTGGAAGGTGAATGGCCCTTCCCATAGGAAATAAAAGAGGAGTGAAAGGGGAGGGGAGTTTGCAGGAGACAATTAATTCTCTGATGCTCTTTGCCAAGTTCTGCAGGTATCAGCCTGTCAGCTCTCCAAGCCAGATAAGGTCTGTGACTGTAAATCCTCCCTTGAAAGACTTTGCTGGATGTGAATGAGCAGAATTCACAGTCAATAAATAAAAGGGTGTTTTGTCAGGACCAGGAGTTTGCTTCATGCTCTTGTTAAGCCTCAGTCAGGACACTGGTTGTGTTTCCCCCTTCTGACATATCCAACAAGAGTGGGATGTTTTGAGTCCTGTTCATTATGGAGTGTCATCTAATGGGACCCAGGATGGCAACCTTTTCTGTTGAGGTGGCCATCATCCCTCTGGAGATTAGATTGATCTTATTCAATCTTAATCGTGGTGCATCTTTAGACACATGGTTGAGTCCTTGCAAAGGGCTTTGACAGGTGGATAAAAATGCCAAATCCAGTCTACCCATGTGGTGACTGTGTAACCAGCTTTAATCATTAAAAACTGATCCTTTGCAACCTTCAAAATGAAAAATATCGATTCATCTGACCGTCTTGAATCCTGAACAATTTTTCTTCATCAGCAGATTCTTATCCCCATGGTATTATCGAGTGTCTGGCTTCAAGATCCATTGACCTCTCCGGGGGATGAAACAGAGTAAGAGAAACAGTGCTGAGTTCCCCACAATTTATACTAAAACTGTTATCATTTACAGTCCCAGATTGCTCTTTGATGCAAAGGCAGTTGTGGAACCTCACAGCGTTGGTGAAACAAGACAGGTATCCAGCAGGAAAACTTCATGGTCCATAATATCTAGAAAACATCTATTTACATTTTTTTAAAAAAGAGATAAGTGAAGTCAACCTATTCTCCAAAGCACCCAAAGGCAGGACAAGAAGCAACAGAGGGAAACTCAGCAAGGAGAGAAGCAACTGAGAACAAAGGAGAAATTTCCTGATAGTGAGAACAATTAATCAGTGGAACAACTTGCCTCCAGAAGTTGTGGATGCTCAAACACTGGAAGTTTTCAAGAAGAGATAGGACAACCATTTGTCTGAAGTGGTGTAGGGTTCCTGCCTAAGCAGAGGGTTGGTCTAGAACACCTCCGAGGTCCCTTCCAACTTTGTTATTCTGTTAAATAAAGAGTTACTTTTTTGCACATATCTGACAGATATTTAATCTGAATGCTAAGGCTTGTCTTAATGCAGAACCTTCACTTGGATGGGACAAAAGAACCCCCCCCCCCCATCCCGTGGCTTCATTAAGACCCAGATATGCTTGCAGCAGTGTTTCCTTGCTTTGTAATTTCTTCTGGGGGGCATTCGCTTGAGATACATCCCACCTTAGAAGATACAAGTGCATGCCCTGAATTAAGCAATGTTGCAAATGCAGCCTTGGAAATAATAATAATTGTTTGGGCTTTTAAAAAAAAATATTTTCAATTAAATATAACCTGAGAGAGTGTAAACATTAATAGGATTCAATTTTGCTTTCTCCACTGCCAACAAAATCCCAAATGGTTAGCTGAGAATTTTGCTTATTTCCCTGTTGGATACTCAAGGGTTTTGCTGGATAACAGGATGCAGAAAAATATTTGGTTGATGGAGAGAGAGGGGAGAGAGAGAGAGAGAGAGGGAGGGAGGGAGAGAGAGAGAGAGAAACAGAGAGAGGGAGAAGAAGAGAGAGTGGGAGAAAGGGAGAGGAGGGGAGGAGCAGGAGAGGGGGAGAGGGGGAGAAGGAGAAAGAGAGAGGGAGAGAGAATGAGAGGGTGAGAGAGATTAAGATAGTGAAAGGAAGGCAGAAACAGAGAGAGGGAGAATGGAAAGAAAGGGAGAAAGGCAGAGAGGGGTGAAAAGGAGGGAGGGAGAGAGATTTATATATACACTAAACCACAGCTGAGAAACATTACAATTTAAAATTTAGCAACCCAATCTCGTGGTTGGAATATCAATCTTCCTTTATGAATCTGGATCCAGAGATGCCTCTTGTTGTTGTTAGTTGCGAAGTCGTGTCCGACCCACCGTGACCCCATGGACCACGTTCCTCCAGGCCTTCCTGTCCTCTACCATCCTCATTGAAGCTCATGCCGACTGCTTCGGTGACTCCATCCAGCCACCTCCTTCTCTGCCGTCCCCTTCTTCTTTTGCCCTCCATCGTTCCCAGGAGGCCTCTTAAATCTCGCCAACAACTGCTAACTAATTATCACTTTTAATGTGACAGGAGAGAGGAAATTGTTAAGAGCCTCCATTGGGGGGTGGGGGGGGGCGCGATGGAGCCAATTGGACTGAGCGATGTTCTCCCCGTGTGAGCAAGGCTTCAGGTGTTTCCACAGCTTTGTTTTTTCTTAATGGCAGTTTTTGGAGTTTATTTTTTATGGGGGGGAAAGGAAACTATGTGAAGACTCTTTCAAGGACTCCCTGTCATTTCTGTCATGCTTCAACGTGGCAGAAGAGCATGGAACCAGGACTATGTCGTCTTTCAGAGGGCTTTAAAGACATCGTTATGTCAAAGGTCATGGTAGGGAGCTTGTCCCATGGTTCTCCTGGTTGATCAGTTTCTTACACTTACCAGATTTTATGTTTTAAGGTTTTAATTTGGTTTTAGCAGCTATGGTATTTTTACTGTGCATTAGGTTTATTGGTTGTGTTATTTTGTTAGTTGCAAAATCATGTCCAACTCATTGTGACCCCATGGACCACGTTCCTCCAGGCCTTCCTGTCTTCTCCCATCCTCTGGAGTCCATTGAAGCTCACGCGGGCTGCTATGATGACTCCATCCAGCCACATCCTTCTCTGCCGTCCCTTTCTTCTTTTGCCCTCCATCATTCCCAGCATGAGGCTCTTCTCCAGGGAGTCCTTCCTTCTCATCAGGTGGCCAAAGTACTTGAGTTTCCTCTTCAGGATCTGGCCTTCTAAAGAGCAATCAGGGTTGATCTCCTCTAGGACTGACCGGTTGGATTGCCTTGCAGTCCAAGGGACTCACAGGAGTCTTCTCCAGTGCAAGAATTCAAGGGCCTCCATTCTTTGACGCTCAGCCTTCCTTGTGGTCCAACCTTCAAAGCCTTCCCAGTTGCAATGTATGGGTGCAAACGTTGGACTGTAACGAAGGCTGAGCAGCTGATTTGTATATTTGTCTCTCTCACGGCAATGTATGGCTGTGAAAGTTGGACCACAAGAAAGGCTGAATGCCAAAGAATGGAGGCCTTTGAACTCTGGTGCTGGAGAAGACTCCTGCATTGAGTCCCTTGGACTCAAGGCGATCTAACTGGTCAGTCCTAGAGGAGATCAACCCTGACTGTGCTTTAGAAGGCTAGAACCTGAAGAGGCAACTAAAATACTCTGGCCACCTCATGAGAAAGAAGGAAGGACTCACTGGAGAAGAGGTGGCTGTATGGAGTCACCTAAGCAGTCGGCGTGAGCTTAAATGGACTCCAGAGGATGGTAGAGGATAGGAAGGCCTGGAGGAACATTGTCCATGGGGTTATGATGGGTCGGACATGACCCATCTAAAAACAACAACACCTTCTTCTATCCTATCTTCTACCCTACCATCAATACTTACAATTCTGAGTTTTTCTGCTCCATTAAAAAGGACAGCAATGTTGGCACATTAATAACAGCTCTAATCCAAATGAAAGATTTGTGAAGGCCATTTTCTTGAGTTTGGGTCTGATTTAGGCAAGGAGTGAGAGAGGAGAAATACACATCAACTGAATTTTTTGAAACAAATCTAGGAAAGCAAATAGAAAAGATGGCAGCTGAAAGCCTTGTGTCATCTGTAAGGCTCAATTAGAAGGTACCACTGTCAAGCGAGGACAGAGTTTCAAAATAGAACAGACCAGGAAGTCTGCTTGTTTTGACCTACCGAAAGCCGAGCAAAACAAATCAAATGCATTTTTATTCTTTATCCAAAGGTTTTATTCTTTCCTCGCTGACAACAGAATCACCCTGATGTGAACACAGGAAAAAAAAACCTGTCATGATTACAGCTCGTCATGTGCAAATATTTAAGGTGGAAATTATGATGTCTGTAAGAGTAAGACAAAGTTGGTCTACTGTATTGGTGGCTACAAGGTTATTTAGAAAGTTTACAGGCCTTTTCTGTCCAATAACCTATCTCTGCCTGAAACAGAAGAATGGAGAAAAGAGAGAATAGAGGGGAATCCAAACTTGGGCACAACCAATCCAGAATTTTGACGGCTCAATGGATGGATGGATGAATATTGTTAATATTTGCACACAGTTTTTTTAAAGTTACATTGTGAATCCCCTCAGCCTAATGTTGATGAAAAGCCATTATCTACTTTCACTTCCAACTGAGTTTTCTGAAGAGCAAAGAGAATGCATGGAGAACATCTTGATTAATTTTCTGGATTAATTGGATTGGATTAGTTGGATTAATTTGTTGGATTAATTAGATTGGGTCCTGTGATGAAATCACCAAGATTGACAAAACCAATTGCAAGGAAAGCCAATACTTCTTCCTGTATCATTCATACTGGGGTTTCCACCCAAGACTAAATCAACCTCCCACAACCAATATCACACAACGCTACTCACCTAGGAGATTTAGATATTCTACTAGGGCTCGGATTTTAGTCCATGATGTGCAAACATTTGTGATTCTATTTGAAAGGCAATAAGGAATCCTTCATGGGACTGCAGAAAACGTTCAGGAGAAGTTATCTCCCCAACCTCTAAAATAGAGGTTCTCCATCAGGGACACCTTCCTCATTCTTTGCTATCATTTCTCAACCTTGGCAAGTTTAAGATGTGGGGATTCCAACTCCTCCAGAATTCTGAGAGTTGGAGTCCACACATCTTAAACTTGCCACGGTTGGCCATCCTTGCCCTACAATAGGCAAGGTGATAGGCATGGTAGACATTTCTAAGATAGGCAAGGTGGTAGACATGGAATCCTTCTACAAGACGTAACTTTTTGTGTGTACGTTGGCATCTACAAAAGAGGTAGGAATTCTGCCCATCCACCTTCTTGGCCAGTCCTCCACAGATGCCAATGCTTCAACACAAGTCCAACTGCAAACCTTAGCAAAGAGAACCTGAAGAACAACAGAGGCATTTGATCAAAGGAGCACTATTGTAAGTAATTGAGAATATGAACCTGGATAAAATGAAACAGAATACCCGGACGCAAAAGCACGAGAAGAAACTATTAAAGCAGAATATGACCAAGCAGCCTAGGCAGTTATCTTAATTGTCTTTTTCCTGTGAATGTTATCCCTGTAACATGAATTCTGATTAAAGACGGCGAGACGTTCAGAGCGCCTGGTATCTCCTGCCTGCAGTTTATCGGAGGAACAGATCAGTCCTTCGATGGAATTAATGAAGAGCGGGAGACGGACTCGCACAGTTTTATGTTGTTTGGCAACCACAACCCAGCTAGCGCTACCCTGCTCTTCGATGCAATTTCTCCAGGGTTGTGGGCAAGGGTTTTCTCACCCCTTCTGGGGGGAAAAAAGTCACCATAATAATCGGGAATTTAATTTGAGACTTTTTTTGTTGTTGGCGGGGACTTTGTAATAGCTCTGCGTCCAAAGATGCCTCGAGTGCATTGGGAGGGATTAAAATTAAATGGATTAAAATATCACAAGAACTCTCTGTGCTTTTTCAGAGAGGGAAGGACATGGTAGCTGTACAGAAATTACAATGTTAGATGCCTGGTATTGAGGAGTAGAGTAGGAAACCAGAGGTGGTATTCAGCAGGTTCTGACCACTTCTGGAGAATCGGTAGCAGAAATTTCGAGTAATTCAGAGAACTGGTAAATACCACCTGTGTCTGGCCTCGCCCTCATCTATTCTCTGCCTCCTGAGCTCCAGCTGATTGGGAGGGAATGGAGATCTTACAGTATCCTTCCCCTGCCACGCCCACCAAGCCACACCCACAGAACCGGTAGAAAAAATGTTTGAATCCCACCACTATAGGAAACGTGTGGGGCTCTGTCCAAATGTTTCTGGCTTATTTCCTATGTTGCACACTTAACATGATTTGCTAGTCTTTTGCTGCCTTTCAATATGGAGAAGGTTGCTGAAGTTTTTTTTTTTTTCATTTAGGATAGCAATCTAGTTCATTCATCCTGTCCCATCTTCTCTCCAATCTTTCCTTCAGCATCTCAAGGACATATGCACAACACTCCCACTTCCAATGTTTCCATGCGGAAGCCCTTCCCTAGCTAAGAGTAGACCACAATCTGGGTCTTCCAAACCTATCAGCATCTGAGGAGGCTTTCTACAATAGGCAAAGTGGTGGAAGTGGTATCCTTCTACAAGATCAAAGTTTTTGTGTGTACATTGGCATCTACAAAAGAGTGGAACTTCTGCACATCCACCTTCTTGGCCAGTGCTCCACAGTTGTCAATGCTCCAACGTAAGTCCAACTCAACACAAGTTCAACAGCTAAACCACCACATGACAATCGCTCAATTCACCCAATGCAGAGGGAATCTCTAGAATAGAATAGAATAGATATTAGAATGAAAGAATAGAATAGAATAGGGAAGGGAAGGGAAGAGAAGAATAGAGTTGGAAGGGTCCTTGAAGATCTTCTAGCCCAACCGCCTGCTTGAGAAGGAGACCTGTACCATTTCAGACAAATGGTTGTCCAGTGTCTTTTTGATATCTCCAGTGATGGAGGACCCACAACTTCTGAAGGCAAGCTATTCCATTGGTCGGTTGCCCTCACCATTAGGACATTTCTCCTTCGTTCCAGGTTGCTTCTCTCCTTGGTTAGTTTCCACCCATTGTTTCTTGTCTTGCTTTTTGGTGCTTCTATCAGGAAAGAGTCCTGGAAAGTAACACAAGAGAATTGCCACCTCCCTCTCCCCCGCCCTCTCTCCTGTGGAACAATTTGCTGTGAATAATGGCTGCCGTGGAAGTCACATACTGAACATCTGGAAGAAGGAAGGTGTTTTCAGCTGCTTCCTTACCTTGCCAGCTTTCTGATAGGTAACTCGCGAATACTTCCAGAAGCCTTCTGCAGAAAGTGGAGGAAGCTGGCTGGAAATAATCAGAATCACGCCGAGCGCCATAGATTGGACAACATTTCTTCTGCTTTATTTAGCACAGTGCTCAGTTGCCGGAGGTCAGGCTTCCCGAATATTTACAGCCTCATGCTGCTTCTTCTCACATCAGCCCTTTAAATGGTTGCCCATGCAGAGAGCTTCGACGCAGCCTTTTTTTTTTTTGTCCCTGAGCAAAAGATTTGCTTCCTTCAGACCATCCATCCTTGCTCTAACTGGCCAGCTTCTTCTAGGCAAGAGAAAGCCATAAGGAAGACGTACAGTTCCCTTAGGGCTCGAAAATGACACGTTTGACCATCCAACAAACGGCTGCGTGCCATTTTTGAACTTTGTGGCATCGCCACCCGCCTGCAGTCGGGCAGAAGTTAGAAATCTGTAGGGTTCATCTGATAGCGCCTGAGTTTATGTTCTGACTGAGGCTTCCCGAGAGCCTGAAGCAAACTCCTGGTCCCGACAAAAAAACCCTTTATTAATTGACTGGGAATTCTGCTCATTCGCATCCAACAAAGTCTTTCAAGGGAAGATTCACAGTCACAGACCTTCTCTGGCTTGGAGAGCTGCCAGGCCCATATCTGCAAAACTTGCCAAGGAGTCTCGGAGAGTCACGAACCAATTAAGCAAACTCATTGTCTCCTGCATACTCCACTCCCCTTTTGCTCCTCTTTTATTTCCTCTGGGTGGGGCCATTCATCACCCACCCATGGCCTTACCAGTGTGGGAAATTGAGAACATCCCAGAAAAAGAGGCCAGAGAACATGGATTTGTCCTGATACAGCTCAAATCTTCGTTCAGTTGGAAAAAAGACTTTCTCTTTTCCTGGATTCTGGAAAGCACCAACACCAGTGTTATTTCCTTTGCAAACTTTCCCAAAACCAGCTGGATTAAGAAAACTTTGGGTTACTCCTGTTGTGTTTTTCACCAAAGAGTACTTGCAAATTTGCACCAAAGATTTACTGGCAGCATGCATTGAAACCAATTGGTTAATTTTTATCAGATATCTATCTATCTATCATCTATCATCTATCTATCTATCTATCTATCTATCTATCTATCTATCTATCTATCTATCTATCTATCATCTATCTATCTATCATCTATCTATCTATCATCCATCCATCCATCCATCCATCCATCCATCCATCCATCCATCTATCTATCTATCTATCTATCTATCTATCTATCTATCTATCTATCTATCTATCTATCATCTATCTATCATCTATCTATCTATCATCTATCTATCTATCTATCTATCTATCTATCTATCTATCTATCTATCTATCTATCTATCTATCTATCATTTCTCTCTATTATCAATCTTTCTCTCCTTTCTATTTCTTCATCTCTCTGTCTCTCTATCATCTATCATCTCTCTATCTATCTTGCCCATTTATCTACCTGTCCTTCCTTCCTTCCTTCCTTCCTTCCTACCTACCTACCTACCTACCTACCTACCTACCTACCTCTAACCTCCCTCCCTTCCCCCTCCCTCTCCCTCTGCCCTCCCTCCCCCCTCTCCCCCCTCTCTCTCTCACACACACAGGTGCCAGAATAAAGAGTTTTCGGGAATACGGAATCTTAAAGAAACATTGCCACCTTTGAGAAGGTGTGTACATATTCTAAATTTCTCCCTTGCCTGGATTAAATGCATATTTACATATTGGATCCTTCCATTACCTGCACTTGTTTATGGTCCTTCCTTGGGGATAACTCTGCCCCATTACTTGGGGGTGAAAGATATCTCTTGCCTTTTTTTTAACCCTTATGCCAAGGAGAGCTAATGGGGGAATGAGAATCAAAGAGCTTCTTCGTGAGCTAATTGTAGTTTTCATTAAAGAAGAAAAAAATAGGAAACACCATTAGAGACAAAAAAATAATAATAGTTCTGTGGTTGCCCATAAAACCCGCCTTTTGCAACCACAGGGCAGCTGTTAACTGGATAGCAGGTGCAGAGGGGGGAAACTTACCTTGAATGGGAAGTGCCTTCCTTCTTTGTAAAGGAGAAAAGATTTGACCAAGGGAACCTGGAGGGGGAAAAGGAAAGGAAAGAAAGGAGTAAGTTGTCCAGGCATTGATCTTCCTGCTGGGGGGGGGAGGGGGAGATGCTGCAAGGGGGTTAATTTTTGGAGGGTGGTGGAGGAGGAGGGAAGAGGGAGGTTTCTCTTTGCCTTCTCCGCCTCTCCCTTAATTCCACTGCCCCCCCCCCCTTTTCTTCCCTTGTCAGGGAGATGCCACCATGCAAGGACCCAGAAGATTCACAATCCGAAAATATGAACCCTGGGGAAAGACTGGGATTAGTCACCTAGGTCAGTCATTTTTTCCCCATCTGGAACAGCTGTGCATTTGAATCCCTTTCCTTTCCCATTCTTTTCCTTCCCTTCCCCTTTCTTTCTTTTCTTTTCCTTTTTCTTTCTTTCTCTTCCCTTTCCCTTTCATTCCCCTTTCTTTCTTTTTTCTTTCTTTCTTTTCTCTCTTTCTTTCTTTCTTTCTTTCTTTTCTCTCTCTCTCTCTTTCTTTCTTTCCATTTCCTTTCCTTTGCTTTCTTTTCCTTTCCCTTTCCTTTCCCTTTCTTTCTTTCTTTCTTTCTTTCTTTCTTTCTTCTTCCTTCCTTCCTTCCTTCCTTTCCTTTTCCTTTTCCCCCTTCCTTTTTCTCTTCCCTATTTCCTTCCCTTCTTTCCTTTCTCCTTTTTCTTCTTTCTTTTCCTCCTCTCTTTCCTTTCCTTTTGCCTTCCCTTTCCCCACCTCCCTTCCTCTGACCATCTCCAAAACGACCTGCCAGGCTCCCCAAGGTGGCCAGGGTCAATCCAGCTGCTGGGGGCTTTCGAGGGCGCCCCTCCCCTCCTGCTTCTGCTTGCTTTCATCTGCTATTTCGCAAGAAACTCAAAACCCGAGAACCGGCGAGGCGACAGCGACGCCCGCCTCCGGGCTGGGACTGCTGAGCGGAGAAGGGAAACGGCTCAACGGGAGGCGCGGGGACGCGTGTCGGGTGTTTCCAAGTCCCCCCCCCACCTCTCCAAACAAGCCCACCGACTCTGTTGTGCGCGCCCGGAGGAAATAAGAACTGCGGTTGGGGCTGTTGGGGGGTAGGCGGGGGCAGAGACCCAGCATGAACCCGGCGAGGAAAGCTGCAAGTTTGAGCGGAGGGAAGCTTTGGCGGAGGCGCAAACCAGGCGCGGGAGTCGGAGCGTCTCCGCCCGCCTCGGCCGTGTGAACCTGGAGCCAAGCGCGGAGCATCCCTCGCGGGGACGCGCTGCCGACCGGCGCGCGCCTGCTAGAGCGCGGGAGGTGGTGGTGGTGGCTGTGGAGGAGGAGGAGGAGGAGGAGGAGCGCATGCGTGTCGCCCGGGGCCACTGCGCGGGTCGTGTGAACGCGCGGTGTTCCTTGCCTGCGCGGGCCTGGGAACTGGTAAGTAGCTGTGCCAGGCGCCGTCACCCACTCCCCCCGCTTTTATATCCCTCCCCACAACTCGGCTTCTCGTCCGCGAAGAACGGCAGTGGAGGATGCTGCCAGGCGGCAATTCCAGCTCGTGGGGATGCGCGTCTAGAAGGCAAGAGCACCCCGACGTCGGCTTGCGCAGGGCTCCCGGGATTGGCGACGGGGATGTGGGTGGGTGGGTGGGGGAATAGGAAGAGGGGAGGGGGCGCTGCCCCCCCCCCCGCGGCTGGGCTGCACCGGTGCGCTCTGGCTCGGCTGCGGGAGGGGTGGGGGGCGCGTGTGCCTGAGTGTGAGCGAGTGTGTCAAGGGGGAGCGAGCAAGCGAGGCAGCGCAAGTTCCTTGCACGCTTGGGGGGACCCCAGAAATTGCGGGCCGGGAGGAGGGAGGGAGGGAGGCTGGGGCGGATTTTACAAGATTTGGGGACTGTCCTGCCAAGTGAAAGAGGTGAAAAGGGGGGGAGGAGGAGGAGGAGGAAGGAGCAACGGAGGGCTGCGTTTCGCTCCTGCGGGGAGAGCTGCATGCTTTGGGGGAGGGAGGGAGGGAGTGTGCGTGGGATGAATCCCTCCTTTGCCGATGGGTCTCCCTCCCCCCTCCCCTTCTCCTCTGGAGATCCACGTGAAAAGGAGATGCTGGGGTTTTTTTGGGGGGGGGGCGCCTCGGATGTCTCCTTCTCCTCCTTCCTCCTTCTTCTTCTCCTTTGCTACCAAAGGCGCCGGCCGATGCTCCGGATCGTTTCCCGGGTGGGCCGGCTCTCAAAAGAAGAAAGGAAGGAACGAAGGAAGGAAGGAAGGCGAGAAGGAAGAAAAGAGGGAGGAAGGAAAGGAGAGAAGTAGGGAAGGAAGGAAGGAAGGAAGGAAGGAAGGAAGGAAGGGAGAAGGAGAGAAGGAAGGAGGGAAGGAAGGAAGGACAACACGACAGAAACCCCCATTCTACCCCGCGCTCTCCGTTTCCACTGCCCTCCCCCCCCCCGGGAACTGCCCCCCCTTTCTCCGCCGCAGCCGGAACCTGGCGATCCGGGAACAGCGAGGCTGCGGCATCGGCGTTGAAGCACTGCGGTGGAGGCCACCCGCGCCCCCCCTCCCACCCACATCGCCCCGCATCTCCCCGGGATGAGGTAGGGAGAAGCCAGCTGAGCGGCCTTCGGGCTTGGGGAGGTGGGCTGCGAGGCTGGCCGTGCGGAGATCCTTCCTCCTCCTCCTCCTCCTCCTCCTTCCCGTCTCATCTCGGCTCTCCCCCGTCCCGGATTCTCTTCACCCAGTTGCAAAGCGGTTGTGTCTGGGGAGCATCCTGGCTTTTTCTCTCTCTTTCCTGGTGGATGTTCACCCATCGCCCTCTTGTTAGCCAGCAAGGATCCCTCTTCATCTCCGTGCTTTCCATGCTGATTCCAAATCCTTCCTTCCTTCCTTCTGCCCTCCCTTCCTCCCTTCCTCCCTTCCTCCTTCCTCTCCACTTTCCATCCCATCTTCAGCCTTTCCCCCACCCCTACAGTCCATCCCTTTGACCTCTACTCCTGCCTCTGGTTTTTTGTACCCCCTCTGCTGGCCTTCTTCTTTGGGGTCCACCAAGCTCCAAGCTCCTGGTTTCTTTCCCCCTTCTGGTCCCCCCTATTCAGTCTTTCTTTCTTGGATGCCACATGCACACTTCCCTCAAACCTCCTTCAAACTCTCCTTGGCCTTCCCTTTGAGTCCACTCTTTCTTCTTTTATTTTATCCCTCTTTGTATCCTTTGCTACACCCCCCTCTCATATAAATGCTATTTCGATTATTTTATTCTTGGACACGGTTGTTATTTTTCCTTAAGATTCCTATTCTTATTCATAGATTCTCTCTATGAAGGTATCTCTCTCTCTCCCTCCCTCTCTTCTCTCTCCCTCTCTTCTCTCCCTCTCTCCCTCTCCCTCTCTTCTCTCTCTCTCTCTCTCTTTCTCTCTTTCCTTCTCTCTCTGTCGCTCTCTATCTCTTCATGGCCAGCATCAGAAACATTCTAATTTGACTTTTGGCCCCAGCGGACTGGAAAAGCTACTGGGTCAGGCAGAGGTGTGCAACTTAAGGGCAGCTTTTCTCTTGTCAATGGAGGTGGATAAGGGGCATCTGTCTCTGGATCCAATTATGTAAGGTATACATGGGAAAAGTTTCAAGACAGTTTCAATAACATCACTCGAAGGAGTTATGACTTCATGGTCCCCCTACCAATATGGGCCTCTTTTCCAGACAAGGGATTGCCCTGCAGTTCTGATCCTAGGATCCCCCTAAAAAGTATGAACGCTGCAATTGAATGGGAGATCTATTCTCTTCCCAGACTGCACCAATTTTTTTTTTTACTCTCCTCCCCTCGATATTGGAGAGTATCAGGCGTACCTCAATGGCTGGCTTAGAACTCCTAATCAATCGAATCGATCAATGTCTCTATAAGTCACCCCCATGTAAGAATGGGCTCTGCCTCAATCCTGTACCTTCCCCCTCCCTCTTCACGTGAGATTCTCTCTGCCTCTCTTCCTCCCCCTTTTCTCTTGACTTTGGGATGGATTGTGTGTTGCTTCCAAGGACGTGATCAAAATCTTTCAGGCTCTATGCAAAAAATGGAAGGCTGCTTTGGAATGCTAAGTGTACCCTGGAAAAAAAAGGTGGGGAAGGAAAGGATAAATGCCATTGGGGGGGGGAGGTTTGTAATGTTATTGGGCTTTGCATGGGGGGTTGTGCATTATACGTGTGTGTGAGAGAGAGAGAGAGAGAGAGAGGGAGGGAGGGAGGGAGGGAGGGAAGGAGGATGTGCTACAAGAAGCAGACATGGAGGAACCCAAAGCAAAGCAGAACAAAGGAGGGAAAGAAGACGACAAAAACTGAGAGATTTCAAATAATTTCAAATGAATCGCTGCTCGTAACCCCCTTCTCATCAATTGGCAGACGGCAGCTTCCATGTGTGCATAATAATAAAATAACGTTGATTATTGAATGATGAATCCCCCCTCCCCCCAGGGTCTTATCCAATGAATCCAACTGTAGAGAGGACCTACCCGTAATAGAAGAGAAGAGAATGGAATAACAGAGTTGGAAGGGACCTTGGAGGTCTTCTAGTCCAACCCCCTGCTCAGGCAGCAAAGCCTATACAATTTTAGACAAATGGGTATCCAATTTCTTCTTAAAAACTTCCAGTGTTGGGGCATTCACAACTTCTGGAGGCAACTTCTGTTCCACTGATTAATTGTTCTCACTGTCAGGAAATTTCTCCTCAGTTCTAAGTTGCTTCTCTCCTTGATTAGTTTCCATCCGTTGCTCCTTGTTCTGCCTTCAGGGGCTTTGGAGAATAGCTTGACTCTTCTTTGGGGCAACCCCTGAGATATTGGAAGACTGCTATCCTGTCTCCCCTGGTCCTTCTTTTCATCAAACTAGACATCCCCAATTCCAGCAACCGTTCTTCATATGTTTTACCTTCCAGTCTCCTGGATGAATAACCTTATTGTTGTCTTAATTGCCTTATCGCTTATTCCTTCCATTCCAGAACTTTGGTCACTAAAGCGTATGTTTTTGTGTCTTCTTCTTTTTTTAGGCTCTCCATCTTTGTTCAGGAACAGTCGGTTTGATCGCTGATCTGAGAAAAATGCTCCTCTGGCTTTTTCTGGTGTTGACCAGCCCAGCTTCCTCTACGGATCCAGAAATGGATGCCTCGGTGGAAATTTGCAACACTTGTTCCTGCGTGTCGGTGGAGAACGTCCTTTATGTCAACTGTGAAAAGGTGGCCGTTTACAGACCCAACCAGCTGAAGCCCCCTTGGTCTAATTTCTATCACCTCAACTTTCAGAATAACCTGCTGATTATCCTGTATCCAAACACATTCCTTAATTTTAGCCATGCGGTGTCCCTGCAGCTGGGAAATAATAAGCTACAGAACATTGAAGGAGGGGCATTTATGGGTCTCAGCGCATTAAAACAATTGCACTTGAACAACAATGAATTAAAGTTTCTGCGAGCTGACACTTTCCTTGGCATTGAGAACTTGGAGTATCTCCAAGCGGACTACAATTTAATCAAATATATCGAGCGGGGATCCTTTAATAAACTCCACAAGCTGAAAGTCCTCATTCTGAATGACAACCTGATTTCTCTCCTACCTGATAATATTTTCCGGTTTGCTTCTCTGACCCACTTGGATATTCGGGGCAACCGCATCCAGAAACTGCCCTACATTGGTGTCCTGGAGCACATTGGGCGCATTGTGGAATTGCAACTGGAGGACAACCCGTGGAATTGCACCTGCGACCTTCTGCCGTTGAAGGCCTGGCTGGAAAACATGCCCTACAACATCTACATCGGAGAAGCCATTTGTGAGACGCCGAGCGATCTCTACGGGAGGCTTTTGAAAGAGACCAACAAACAAGAGCTCTGCTCCATGGGGACGGGGAGCGATTTTGATGTCCGAATCCTGCCCCCTTCCCAGCTGGAGCCCGGCTTCAGCACCCCCAACGGTCACACCACCCAAACCACGATGCACCGGTTGGTCACCAGACCTCCCAAAACCACCAACCCTTCTAAAATCTCTGGAATTGTGGCCGGGAAACCTTTCTCCAGCCGCAACCTCAGTCAAATCGTCTCTTTTCAGACCAGGGTGCCCCCTCTGACCCCTTGCCCACATCCCTGCGTTTGCAAAACCCACCCTTCCGACTTGGGATTAAGCATCAATTGCCAAGAGAAGAATATCCATTCCCTGGCCGAGCTGGTCCCTAAGCCTCTGAATGCCAAGAAGTTGCACGTTAATGGCAATTACATCAAGAATGTGGAGGTGTCTGACTTTGTCGACTTTGAAGGGCTGGATTTGCTCCATCTGGGCAGCAATCAGATTGCGGCCGTCCAAGGAGAAGTTTTCCACAACCTGACCAATTTACGGAGGTTGTATCTGAACGGCAATCAGATTGAGCGGCTGAGTCCCGAGATGTTTGCCGGGCTGCACAATCTCCAGTACCTCTACTTGGAATACAATGTCATTAAAGAGATTTTAGCCGGCACCTTTGACCTGATGCCCAACCTGCAGCTCCTTTACTTAAACAACAACTTGCTGAGAAGTTTGCCAGCTTACATTTTCGCCCGGGCGCCGCTCGCTCGGCTGAATCTGCGCAACAACCATTTCATGTACCTGCCGGTGAGTGGCGTGCTAGACCACCTGAAAACCTTGACCCAGATCGACCTGGAAGGGAACCCCTGGGACTGCACCTGCGACTTGGTGGCGCTGAAGCTGTGGCTGGAAAAACTCAACGACGGCATCGTGGTGAAGGAGTTAAAGTGCGAGACCCCCGTGCAGTTTGCCAACATCGAACTGAAGTCTCTCAAAAACGAGATCCTGTGTCCCAAACTCCTCAAATCATCTTTCTTCACCAGCCCGGCACCTGTGCTGACCTTCACCACTCCTTTGGGCCCTGTCCGCAGCCCTCCTGGCGGTCCGGTGCCCCTTTCCATCCTCATCTTGAGCATCTTGGTGGTCCTGATTTTGACCGTCTTCGTGGCTTTCTGCCTTCTGGTTTTTGTCCTCCGCCGCAACAAGAAGCCCTCCTCCAAGCACGAAGGCCTGGCCAACCCCGAGTGCAGTTCGATGCAGCTCCAGTTACAGAAGCATGACCACGCGGGCCAGAAAAAGGACACCCTGGGCCCCGAGGCCTTCATCCCCCAAACCATCGAGCACATGAGCAAAAGACATTTGTGCGGCTTAAAAGAAGTCGAGACGGGCTTCCTGTTTGCCGAACCGGCCAGCCAGAAAGTCATCTTGAGAAACAACAGCGAGAAAGAGAAAGAGTTGCTACACACAGATATCCGGAAAAGACTGAGTACCATTGACGAGCTGGACGAATTGTTACCGGGTCGGGATTCTAATGTCTTTATTCAGAATTTTCTGGAGAACAAAAAGGAGTACAACAGTATAGGGATCAGTGGCTTTGAGATACGCTATCCGGAGAAGCAGCCAGACCGTAAAAACAAATCTTTAATAGGAGGAAATCACAGTAAGATAGTGGTGGAGCAACGGAAAAGTGAATATTTTGAGCTGAAAGCAAAACTTCAGGGCTCCCCGGATTATCTGCAAGTCCTCGAAGAGCAAACGGCTTTGAATAAAATCTAGGCCGTGCAATCGGATTTCCTACAGAGGACTTTTATTTAACGATGCAAAGTGCCTTTTGTTGACTTTTCATTTCCAAATATGATACTCTCCCGATAGGCATAGAGGCAGGTGATCCAGGGATGTGTGCAGGATAAAATTATAGCTCCAAATAGATTTTCATTCTTAAAAACTCTGCCCGGTGGGGAAAACGGTAGGGAAAACTGCTAAGACTCTATTGCCAAGGTGTCGCTTTATACACATATTACACTGAATTTAACCTCAAGAGGAATATATATTTTCTACCCTAACTGCAAAACTTTCGTCTCCTTGTGATTTGTTCAAACAAATGCACAAGAAGGAGGAGGAGGAGGAGGAGGAGGAGAGAGAAACTAATGGCAGAAAGAAGTGCTGGTGAATTCCACACGGATTAAAATTGCTAAAGGAACTGAAACCAGTTTCAACCCTATAAAAAGTGGTGGATTTCGCGATCGCCAGAGATTTTACAAACCACAAAAGCATGCAAACGAAAGAACCTTCCATAGTTATGTGTAAAATTGGTTACCTTTACAGCCTGCATCTTGAAAACACAGGATTTATAATGTTAAAAATTGTGCAGAAATCTTTTTTTTTTTTAAAAAAGGTTAACCGTTCATTGCATCCATAACAAAAGCAATTTTGACCATCTGATTACATGCCAGAAATCTGCATAAAATCGAATTCAGACGAAACCCAAGTGGCAACGAGGACTGGAAGAAAAAAAAATACTTGACGTTTAAGACAAACCAACTCCCACCCATGGTGAAACTCCTGTCAACCCCCCAAGGTTGTCCAAAATTTTCAAAAATTTGCTTGCTGTGTGAGCGTCTCAAAAATTATTTTTGTAATATAATTCATATTTATGAAGTACTTTGTATACTAAATAGGGGGGAAAATTATGTACTCCTCAATGTATTTAAATATGCCTGATTTGTTTTCCTGGTCACAACGGTGCATTAATCATTCAATATAATTTAAACAAAAACAAAAACAAAAAAGAGAGAACCAATATACCAAACAGAAACTATTGATGAAATGTATAGATTTATTTGAGAGTTCAATGTGATCAGGTCTTAAGAATAATAATGATGATGAAGATGATGATAATAATAATAAAATTATGTTCTGTACTACTCTTGTGAAAACAATGCAGGGTCTTATTTAGATTTATGGCACCCATTTCTGGGACATGTAAGTCAATTTTTTGCCTGTCCTTTATTATTATTATTATTAGTCCTGTTGAAATGTTTGGGCTCTTGAAGGCTTTTACCAGTTTTGAGGGGTTAGTTTGGATGTGGTTTAAGCTTGTTTAAGCTCACTAATGAGACAGGTGAATGGTGTGTACAGACATTTCTGATTGGGTTCTGTTGATTGTGTTTCAGTTTACAATTGTCTAGACTAGAGGCAACCAATTTTCTCCGACCCAGAAAACGATCAAACCAGAAGGGCTGCCAAGACCATCGTCATATGTTCTCTCTGCTCTGTGGTCCATCCTTAACATATCCTGCTTCTTCTCTATGTGTGTACCCTTTGAAGATGTATTCTGATGTGGTTAGTTCCTAGGTTTTTTTTTAAAAAAGGATTTGGCCCCCTCTGGAGGAAGAAACTTAGAGCTGTGGTTTTTAGTGATGTTCAACTTGTGATCGATTACAATTCCTGTAAGCGGCTCGATACGCTAAGAGGTGGCTTTTGGGTTTACAACTTGTGTTACACACCCAGTATCCTTGATTGACTTGGTGGAATGTGGTGAACTCTAATGTCATTTGGTCAAGTTCAGCTATCTTAAGTATGCCTAGATGCCTATTTTACCTCATCCTCTGCAGCTGTAGAAGGTAATTTGTTGGCTGTGACTGAAAGCAAAGAACTATTTATGATGATAAATGCCATGTTTATAGTTTTGAAACCCCGAGCTCTGGAGAAAAGATGGAGGCTTTGGCTACTGCTGTTGTTTGACTAGATCTCTTTCTCCATCTTCATGGATAGATCAGGACCTATGGCAATCTAATCTTAAGCCTACTTCACCCAAAGAGTGACTGGGGGGGGGGGTAAAACTGCTTCTGGAATCTAAGTTGAAGAGGAGATGACATTGTCAGAGGTTTCTAGCACAGGTTCTATCAGTAAGAAGACCCTACCTTGTGCTCTAGATTTTTCTTCCCCTTCCGCCTAGCCAACGAGTTGCCACCTGTGATGTTGAGTTCAGAAACAATGCTTTTTACTGTCTTCATAGTTTGTTTTGAAGTAGGCTGTGGGTGAAACTCATATGGCCTTTTTAATGGAATGGTTGCTGACTCTGATTTCTGTGTAGAGATCCTTTAAATCTCCCTGCCATGAAGTAAAGTGCAGGAAGAGACTTGGTACCCTTGTTGGGTATCTGATTTTGTGGAATGTGAGATCATCTTTTCACTTTGAGAGATCAGAAACATCAGCGTGGTCGTTCCATAGGGAATCTAACTGGCTGCTGCAAAAATCTCAGCTCTGTGGGAGGTTGACTACATGGTTCTCAGTTTTATAGGTGGTTGTGCTGAAAATTGATTGTTTCCCTCAACATTCAGAGACGGGAAGAAAAGATGAGTACAAACCTTCTCACACACTTTGAACTGCCTTCCCTAAACTGTCCTCCTCCAGGTGTTTTGAGACTAGAGTCTTCGGGACTTTTCTTTTGAAGACATTTCGCTTCTCAACCAGGTGAACGTGGAGAAAAAGTGAATAGCTCATTGGCCGGATGGACACACGGTAGACTTTGTTTTAAATGGCTTAATGTTGTGTGCAAAATTGTGGCTTATTCAACAATCTGGTTGAAAGAATAAGGTCTTGATATCAATTGATGTACATATTCAGGCATTGTGGTTTATTTAGCATTATCAAGGAACTAAGTTTGCTATCAGAAAGGAATTCAGCCAAAGGGTATGTCAGACAGTGTATGGGCAAGAATTCTATAATCTTGCTTTATGCTTGTTTGCAAAGAAGGTCACATTGAAGGAACACGTAAGACCCAATGCAATGTTGGTGAATATTACTCGATTTTGCAATGGGGGTGGGGGAAGGTTGGAAGCTTCCCCTTCCTTACAATTATGCCAGTCGGTTGGTTTTTGTAGCTGTTTGGTCTCACCTGCATTGGTTCGGTTTTGTTCTGGAAAGCCTAGGAAGTAACACGTGAAATTTGTTAGTGGTTTTTTGCGCTCGTGACAGCTGAATAATACGAACACATTGCAAGGGCTTCCAGTCATTAAAGGAGAAATGTACACATGTGAAGTGTAGCAAGTAGCAACGGATTTAGAAATTGCGGTGCAGGTTGTGTTGTTTCTCTGCCTCCCTTTTCTTTTTTCCAACTGGATTTTTGAGGGACAACCATGTTGCTCCTCATTGTGTGGCCTGCCAGCGGACCTGGCAGCAGAGTCGGACAGTGAGGAGGCTGGGGAGGAACATGGGCCAGTCCTGGAGGCTGGGGAAGGCTCAGACAAGGGCTCTGCGTTGGAGGCAGAGAGGGGGCCAGAGCCGTATGCCAATTATCAGCTGTCTTCAGAGTCAGACATCAGTGGGACAGAGGAACAGCTGGAGCCTCTTCCCAGGGTGCGCATGTGCAGAGCTGCCAGAAGAAAAGAACAGAAATCAGGGTTGACTTGGGAGTAAAGCCACAGGTGGATGGTGAATGGCCCCTCCCATAGGACATAAAAGATGAGTGAAAGGGGAGGGGGCTTTTGCAGGAAACAATACGTTCGTTGGGTTGTTAGATTCATTTCAGGAGTGTGAAGATCTGTCCGTGAATCTCAGAGACTCTCTGCCCAGACTTTCCTTGCACAGCACCTCATTTGGAAAATATTGATATGGCAGCTTCCCAAGCTAGATAAGGTCTGTGGCCATAACTTCACCTTTGAAAGACTTTTGCTGAATGTGAATGAGAGGAATTCACATTTGTTTAATAAAAGGGGTTTTGTCAGGACCAGGAATCTGCTTCGTCCTTTTTGGGGAAGCCTCGGTCAGAACATTGGTTTAGGCTTTCTGTTTGAAATAATTGCTGTTGTCAGAGGTAGTTGTAGTATGGATTTTGTAAACCATCCATTCTGACATCTGACATTGAAATAAGCCACATCAGCTCATAAATGTAATCGTGGAGTGTGGTTATTGGTACAGGTCGTCCTCGTCTTACGACCACATTTGAGTCCAATATTTCAGTTGTTAAGTAAAGCATTTGTTAAGCAAGTTTTGCCCCATGTTTAATGACTTTTATTGCTTCAGTTGTTAAGTGAGCCACTGCAGTTGAGAGGTTAATAACCCAGGTGTTAAGTGAATCTGGCTTCCCCCTTGATTTTGTTTGTTGGAAGGTCACAAAAGGGGATCACTTAAAAAAAGATGTCGAGACTGTAGAAAAAGTGCAGAGAAGAGCAACCTAGAGGATGAGGGGACTGGAGGCTCAAACATACGATGGACGGTTGCAGGAACTGGGCACGGCTAGTCTAGGGAAGAGAAGGACCAGGGGAGACAGGAGAACAGTCTCCCAATATTTGAGGGGCTGCCACAGGGAGGAGGGGGGGTCAACCTATTCTCCAAAGCATCTGAAGGCCAGACAAGGAATAATGGATGGAAACTGACCAAGGAGAGATTCAACCTGGAAATAAGGAGGAATTTCCTGACGGTGAGAATTAACCGATGGAGAAGCCCTGGAGGCTTTCAACAAGAGATTGGGCTGCCATTTGTCAGAAATGGTGTAGGGTCTCCTGCTTGGGCAGGGTTGTGGTGGTTTGGACTAGATAACTCTGACTAGTTGAACTAGATGACCTACAAGGTACCTTCCAACTCTGTTAATCTAATCTAATCTTATGACATGACCGCGAGACATTAGTAACAATCATAAATATGAATCAGTTGCCAAACACCTGAATTTTGATCATGGGATGCTGTAAAAGTTGTAATTGTGAAAAATAGTCCTAAGTTACTTTCTCCAGTGCCATTGTAGCTTTGAATGGTCCCTGAACATTCTGTTGTAAGTCGTGGACTACCTATATAATGTATGTTGTATCACAATCGGGGTGTGCGTGTGTGTGAATGGTCTCTTTGATCTGCATATCTGTAATTCTTAGATCTTCATGGGGAAAATGATTCCAACTGAGCAGCTTTCATGGTAGACTTGAGAGAACTTGATGGTCGTAAGTTTTATTTATTTTATATATTTATTTAGTTTGTCACTCATGTACAAGATAACAGGAATAAGAATAGACAAATAAATGGGGACATTAGGACAGGGACGTTAGACACGCTGGTTTGGTTTTTAGTTGTTGATGTCAAGGTCTTTAGATGGATATGGATGAGCATGGCCAATAGGCAACTTAAGTAACTTCTTGTCTTTTTTTCCCCTTTTTTGGACCTTGTGGGGATATCCAACTTCTCTGTTGGGTCATGATAGAAAATAAGCCTTTAATCCAGTTCCTTCATTTTCATCAACAAATATGCCAGCGAAGGCTGACAGTGGTGAAGCTTTCGGGAAGCTAAGTCAGCATTTCTCCCTGATCAATTGCTAATTTCGGAGCTTTCAGATTTTTGCTCAGATGTGAGCTTTGCAGATAATCCTGGGCAGGAAGCCATGGTGATCAGGGTGCTGCTGAATCAATCCAGAGGTCCATCTTTGTCAATATCCTGCTGTCAGGACCAACCAGTTTTCAAAAATAATTGAATTTATAGCTTGGGAAGGTGGTTCCTTTCCTTTCCTTTTTTTTTGTAGAGCCCTGGTTTTAGATTCCATCTGTAAACAAAGCTAATAGTTATTGATAGATATGTCCCCTGACTCATCTTTACAAAGGCAAACTCTGCAACAGGAGTTGGCAGACTTCGTTTAGCATCTATGGCTGATATGTTGTTGTTAGAATAGAATAGAATAGAATAGAATTGAATTCTTGATTGGCCAAGTGTGATTGGACACACAAGGAATTTGTCTTTGGTGCAGATGCTCTCAGTGTACATAAAAAGACAAGATACATTTGTCAAGAATCAGGTACAACACTTAATGATAGTCATAGGGTACAAATAAGCAATCAAATCATCCTAGGAAACAATCAATATCAATCGTAAGGATACAAGCAACAAAGTTAACAGTCCTGCAGTCATAAGTAGGAGTAGATAGGTGATAGGAACGATGAGAACACTTCTTCTATCTATTAGGTCAAATATCTATGTAGAAGATTGATGGACGTGGTTTATTTATAGCATGTAGGAGAACAATCCTGGGATTGTAGAGTCACCAGTGTGATGAGGCTGCCCCAAACACAATGTTTTGGGCTTCATCGGTGGAAATATAGTTTCTTGATAGGATTAGTAACCATTTCAATTTGTTCTGCATTGGTCAAATGTCACTCTAGTAGTGAGTCTTCTTCTGGGCATCACTGTTTCAGAGTCCAACCGGTTCAAACAAAGGCAATGAAAATGGTCAGAGAACTGGACTCTTTGAGAAAAGGAAAGGCCAGTTATGCAGTGCTGAGATAAAATGGGTGGAGGGGGAAGCACCGCCCCCTAGAGTCAGGAACGACTAGCACATATGTGCAAGGGGAACCCATACCTTATCCAATAGTGATGGTGTAGAACCTTCTCTCAGTGGGCGCTAGATGATAAAAATTCTGTGGCCTTCAAGGGAAGGGAAAGATGAGGGTTATAATTTAGCCAGCACATCTGGAGGTCCATTTAATGCCTGAGACTCAGCAGCTCTGCTCTAATCTTTAAGACATGCTGTCTGGATCTTGATCGTTAATCAAAACAAAAAGCAGGGACGGGGTTTTTTTTTCCTTTTCTTTTTTTAAAGAACAGCATACAAAGTGGATGATTTGGGAGGTGAGATTCAGACCAGGCTATTTAGAATAGGAAATCAACATCTCAGAAGGATAGGACTATCCAAAGAGATGAAGGCACTTTAATCTCCATCTTTGCTCATCTGGATTTCCACCTCAAATAATGTAGTTGGCTCCTTAGAAAACATCACGTGTTTCCCCAAACTAACTTCTTTCATGTTCTTGGATCCAGTTCTGTTCTAATCCCTGTTGATTTTCTCCTTCTGTTCCTTTCCTGCAATCACTTAAATTCGCCCTGCCTTCCCTTCAGTCCTTGCGTTCTATCCAATGTCCTTCGCTCTCCTTCATGTCACTGATAACATTTTCTAGAAGGCTGAGATCTATCTATCTATCATCTATCTATCTATCTATCTATCTATCTATCTATCTATCTATCTATCTATCATCTATCTATCTATCATCTATCTATCTATCTATCCACCGACCCACCCACCCACCTACCTACCTACCTACCTATTATCTACCTATCTATCTCTATCTATCCATCCATCCATCCATCCATCCATCCATCCATCCATC
The DNA here is from genome assembly GCF_964273705.1 of Natrix helvetica. Lineage (NCBI taxonomy): Eukaryota > Metazoa > Chordata > Lepidosauria > Squamata > Natricidae > Natrix > Natrix helvetica. The sequence goes on along the minus strand of NC_138562.1, from coordinate 20,581,443 downwards.
CATCCATCCATCTATCTATCTATCCATTGAAAGCAGGTAGTGAAATCCTTGCTGCTAAAGAACATTTACTGCTGAATGCTGCAAAAAAGAGGAATTCTGCTTTTTATGAGAGCTGGCCCTTGCATGCCCTCAGTGTCCCTCAAACTTTTTTTTTAAGGTGGGATATTAAAATACCACAAAGAAAAATGAAATTTCCGCAAATATTCTAGTATTTATTGGTCCACTAACCAAGTCAATAGAGGGCTGACCAAATAAATGAGAGGGCCAGTATCCATTATGAATATCCGTTATGTTGTTTTTCGAACCAGGGCAACTTTTAAGATATGTGGCCTTCAACTCCTAGCATGTTGGCTAAGGGATTCTGGGAATTGAAGTCCATATATTCGAAAGTCGGCAAGATTGAGAAACCCTGCTCTATTAACCTCTCTGCCACATCGAGATCTCCTGGCAATTCCAGTCTGGTTGTGGATAACACTATCAATTTTCCTTTGTCGAATAAGCCGCTGAAAAAAAAAACTAGGTTTTTGGAGGGGGGCATTGCAACTCTGATTCTGTGAATTCTTATGTATTTTGCATGAGTAAATCCTCCCTTGATGAATTTGTTTAGTTATGCTTTGCATGCCTGTATTTGGCAACTGAGAGGTTCTCCCTTTGCTCAGCCTGAAAAGGGTTGCATCCTTAGCGCAATTAGTCAGGAATTTAATGGAGCTTATGGCTAGGTAAATAAATAAAGGACAGAAGTCAGATGGTTGAAAGCCATCTCAAGAAGGCTGTTAACATTGGGGGGGGGAATTCCCCCACCACTGCAAGGTCATTTTTTCCCCCCGAGGTTCACAGTTAGTCCACAACCTTTTATTGATTCAACTCTGCAGTGATCTATTCACATTCTCGGGTGCAGAAAACTGGGAGTAACGGACACCAGATGCAGGAGTATTGTTAAGCAATTGGGATGGGATGGGATAGTTTTCTCCATACAGTCAAGGGTCTTAGTTCGACATCCTTCCTCTCAGGCAGTTGGGCTCGTGTTGTTTGAATTCCAATCTAGCTAAAAAGCTATACGGAGAGCCAATTTGGTGCAGAGCAGGGGTGTCAAACCTAAGGCCCGTGGGCCAGACCCGGCCCATGAGGTGCTTAGATTTTGCCCGCGGGGCCGCCCTGCAAAAGCAAAGAATTGGCTCGTGGTGCCTCTGTCAGCAAAACCAGAGCTGACAAGGGCTGTACGCTGCCCTCCCGTGCTCCATTTTCGTTGGCAGAGGATTGCAGGAACCATCGCAACTGGAAACGGAGCTCAGGAGCCCGTTATCACTGGCAGAGTGCTCAGGCCACCACAGGCACCCCTGATATGATTGACATCAAGCTGGCCATGCGCACCCCAGCCACGCCCACTCTGCCCCCCTGAGGTCAAACACAGCCCTGATGCGGCCCTCCATGAAGTCGAGTTTGAGACCCCTTGCTGTAGAGGTTAACGCACGTGTGTAGAAACCAGAAGATTGTGAGTTCTAGTCTCCCCTGAGGCATGAAGCCATCTGGATGACCTGAGGACAGTCACAAGCTCTCAGCAGACAATGGCAAACCACCTCCAAAATCCTGCCAAAATATCCACAGAGATTTAACCAGGAGTCAAGACTGACTCAACGGCACACACAAAAAAGGCTACCTACTTAGCACAACCCTAAGTATGTTGTTTGATGTAAAGACAATTAGAATGCAACTGAACAACAATCTTGGCACGTCCTTCACCTCGGATTTGTTTATCAGGTGTCTTGCGTGTTTAGATCTGTTCTTTTGAGAATTGGAGGCATACACCCTGCGTGCCACAGTGTGGAGATGCGCAAAATGCAAGAGTTCTTGACAACTTTTACAGATAGCTCAATAAAAAGCTTATTTTTATCCCCCTCCTTTGCTTCCTTAGCAGCATGGTGTGGATTCTGCAAGGCCCCCAAATAAAAATAGATTCTTCAGAGTTGAAGCCCAACAATAATTGGGTGAAGGAAAGGGAAGAGAGCTGACATACATTTTCTCTCTCTCTTTTGGATTGTAAGTGGGTCTGTTGTTGTTGTTGTTGTTGTTGTTCTCTCAGGTGAAGCCAAAGACAAAAGCTTACCCCCCCCAAAAAAAAGAATGAATGATGCCAAAATGGCACTCGGTTGATTGGAAATGACATAACTAGCTTCTTTCTTTGATTAGTTTCCATCCATTGTTTCTCATCTTGCTTTCTTGTGCTATGGAAAATAAGTTGACTTTCTCCTCTTTGTGGCAACCTCTCAAATACTGGAATACTGCAGTTATCCCCCCCCCCCCTTTGAGTCCTTCTTTTCTCTAGCTTTGCTCAAGATAAACCAAGACCTAGTAGTTTCACGGAGGCGTCCATGCAGTCTTCTTGAGTGGTTCGGTGGCCTGGGGGTGGAGCTCCCACCTCACATTCAGGGGACTGTGAGTTCAATCCTAGGTGGAGGCGGATATTTCTCTCTCTCTGGGAACACTGAGAATATATCTGCTGAAAAGAATTCCGCACTGGCAACAGGAAGGGCATCTGGCCAGTAAACTCAGCTCCACTCAGTTACCCAGACTCCACCCCACAAAGGGATTATGGGGCCGTTTAAAGGGGATGGATGATGATGATCCATGCAGTTTTCTTGGTGAAAGTTCTGAGGTTTGCCACTGCTTTCTTCTATGAGCTTTATATAGATTCACGGTCAAGATTTCAGCCTGGGGTGATTTGGTGCTGTCTCCCATCCAAGCATTCACCAGTCCTGCCCCTGCTTAAATTCTGCGCCTAAACAAGGCCAGCCTGGGACTGCTCACCACTGAATGAAGATTATAAGCTTGGAAGTAAATCCCTAACTTTGCTGTCTTCTAAGCCTGCCTGGTTTATGTATATATTCTCCTTCACAGCTTTGAGGAAGCTAGAGTGGGGGGAAACGAGAGAGGAGAGGCTCAACAATCATTTCCCTATTTAAGAAAAAAAGCAAAATGAAGGGTAACAACAGTCAACTGCTTGAAATGGAGTGGTAAGGCTTCATTTATATCTGCAATATTTTTTTTTTAGATGGAAGTGCTATGCAAATAATGAATATTGTTGGCACCCGGTGAATTTCCCAGTAGGGGTGCCACCAACTTGTAAAAGGGTATTTGTTCATAAAAAGGCAAAGCGGAGATGAATGGATCGCTTCTGCCCATTTTCCTTTCCTTTTTGCTCTGTGCATCTTCTCGACCTTTTATGAACTCGGCATACTTCATTATATTGAGCAATATTCCACACAGATGGGGGTAAAGGAAGGTGGAGAAAGAGAAAATGTGTAAGTTTGAGTGGAATAAAGAATCTATTATCCATGAAAAATGCAGGGCATGTTCAAACATTGTCAGACCCGAGCAACCAGATCCACACATGTAGAGTTCAAAGTAGCTACTTTATTGTTCTCTGCCTATAGTACAGGAATCTTCCCCAGACTGGAAGCTTTTGCCTGGGAAAGACCAGATGATCAAATGTGTGAGTGTGTGTGTGTGTGTGTGTGTGAGAGAGAGAGTTCCAATTGATGAAGAGAGCCATGGTGGGACATCTGGGAAAACCTGAATCTGAAAGCTTCCCGGGTTTTCCCACCCAGTTGAAAGTTCAAGATCTTGCCCCACACCCACAAGTCCCATCCCATGGTCCAATCTCCCACTGCCACGCTGGCAGTTCCACCCATCCAGTTCCGGTCAGGTGCAGAGGTGCAGAGACAAAGGATGACCTTGGCTTTCTAGAAAGGGATTTTATTTTGACAACATCACATTCTACTCCTTACTATTCCCCTCCCAATTCCCCACTGATGAAACAGCAGAGTAGAAGAGAATATTAGTGTGGCAAGCCAAAGATCCCAAAAGGAACCAGGGGCAGGCTGACAACCTGCTGAATTTCACCTCTGGTAAACACTAAAGCAGTGTTTCCCAACCTTGGCGACTTTAAGTCCTGTGGACTTCAACTCCCAGAATTCCCCAGCCAGCTATGCTGGCTGGGGGATTCTGGAAGTTGAAGTCCACAGGACTTAAAGTCGCCAAGGTTGGGAAACACTGCACTAAAGGCAAAGTTCCATCCTGCAGTCTTAGCCAGAGGTGGCTTTCACATAATTTAACAACCAGTTCGCCTAGTGCAGAACCAAAGGTGTGATCACACGTTTTCCATGCTTGCAAATGGCTTTAAACACAGGGCAATTTCACGGCTGTGGCTCCCAGCACACCTTCCCTGGGTAGCCACAGTGAGTAGAGCAGGCAAGGCATGGAAATCAACTGGGCCTCTTGGGTGGGGCAAGCGAGCCAGAGAGGGGGATATATAGGATTGCAGGTGAGTGGGATCACCCGAATCGATCCAAACCAGCAGCAGCCCACATCTGGCCTTAGCTTGAGATTCATTACAAGTGTGGGAAGTCCAGAAGGCTCTAGACCAGTGTTGGCTAACCTTTTTGTTGTCGCATGCCGAAATGCAATGCACGCACAACGGCCCCTGTGCATGGGTGTGCAATCCCTCCCTGCGCCCCCCTCCCCCCATGCATGCACATGTGACCCCCCCCAGCTCATTTTGGGCCTTCCTACAGCCTCCTGGGAGCAAAAATCGGCCATGGGGGAAGCGCCTTTCCCGATCATGTCCGCGCATGTCTCCTGCAAGTGCCCCACTCCTGCGCATGCATGGCAGAGACCCCAAAACCAGCTGGCTGGCAGGAGGTGAGTGTGCATGTGCAGTAGAGCTGAGCTGGGGTGATGAGGGCTCTCTGTGCCACCTGTGGCATGCACGCCCTAGGTTCTCCATCACTGCCCTCAACTACTGGAGAAATAATTGCCTCAGGAAAGACAAGACACACAAATCCACCCCAACGTGCAACTCCTTGGCTACCTCAACCCTAATTAAATGCAAGAGAATGACAATCCACCCAGGAGATTTTGAGCGAATTTCTCTTCTCCTTTGTAAAGGCTTCTAAAGCAAATATTCTCTCATCAAACTGAGTGAGAATTGTTGGAGGAAGAGAGAGAGGGTGGGGGGAGAACACACACACACAGGAGAATTTCCTTGCCCACTGCTTGTACAGAGCCATGTTCAAAATAAGACACCTCCTTTAGCTCATGGGAAAATAAAACAACAAGAACATAAACTCTCCAAATGTTTTCCAGAATATTAGTTCTCAATAGGCTTAGCAATAAACATGGCAAGCATCCCTAGGGTCCCTTACCTCCAAGCCAGGCTGATAAAGAGATGCCAACTTTTGCCATCCTATTTTTAGCTCAAAGGACAAGCACATTTATGCACCTTGCAGGCACTCCCTCTAACTCTCCCTCTTTCGCTCCTGATAAGCTTCCCTTTGCATCTGCAATTTGCTATGGCAACTTTTATGACATCTCCCATTTTGGAGGGGGGGGGAGCTACCTGTGTTGGGGTTTCTGCTGATGCTGTTTTCGGTTTCATAACCCCAGTTTCCAAAGGCATTCGACACACATCTGATTAATTTCTCCCCTTGGGGTATGATTCTCCTTTCTCTTTCTTAAATCAAGGAAGGGAAGCATTTGCAAGCTGATGGCTCTAACTGGGATTAACCAATTCAGCAACTCCCAAGTCAAACAGCAACGGGGCAAAACCGTGGGAGGTAAAAACAAAAAAACAAACGGGAAGAGGGCACAAACAACGATGACAACCCAAATCTACTTTGTGTGAATGCTCTGAAGATGGCACTGTCGCAACAACCTTCATCCTAAAATGGCTCAGCTCTAGCAGGCTTTCTGTTTGGGATCTCAGAAAAGGCAGTTTAATGCATCCCTTCCCTTTGGCGATACCACAGCTCGGTATTGAAGACCGAACATTGATTCTACAATTGGTTGTACAATTAAGACTACTTTTGGCTGGCTTTATTTACACCTGATGCCCGTTGAGTTTGCACGGATGCAGGAGACGGCCGATCACCTTGATTTAGCATCACATTTTTAAATGTCTTCTAAAGAAAACAAAACACCTTCCTCCAGCTTGAGTCGATAGCCTGTTTCGCTGAAACAAAGGGACAAAGAGGAATAGGCAATCTTCGCTGACATTGCTTGGGATGTCAATCCTGAAATATGGGCAACCAGAAACTCAGGGTGAATATGAGGTTGAAACCTCATCTCACAAATGAAGGTGAACATACATGTCCAAGGATAATGTTGTGGGATCAAATCTGGGTTGGGCACCAGGACCAGAGGTTTAGTCTTCTCATCCTCAGGAACTTGTCTCTAGCAGACCAAATTGAAAGGATCTGGGATTTTATCTGATGACAGATATGGAAGGAGGAGGAGCAGGAGGGAGGAGGAGGAGCAGGAGGGAGGAGGAGGAGGCGCAGGAGGAGGAAGAGGAAGAGGAAGAAGAAGAAGAAGAAGAAGAAGAAGAAGAAGAAGAAGAAGAAGAAGAAGAAGAAGAAGAAGAAGAAGAAGAAGATTATTATTATTATTATTATTTAAGGCTACAAAAATCTAGACATCAATGCTTAGAGGTCCTCTGGATTTTGGCAGCCCAAATCTGGTAGCCATGATTCCTGTACAAAATGCTAGTTGGAACAATAAGGAAGAACTCACGTTTGAGAGGTAGAGTCTCATATTAGTCCAACAGTTGCAACTGTATTATTTGTAGGTATCTGACTGAATTCATAAATATACAGAGAGCCACAATCTACCCTTTGGTCTTTCTACATTTTTTATCCATCTCTCTTTTTATTTCCATAAATTATAGATGATACTTACTCTACAGCGGTGTTTCTTAACGTTGGCAACTTGAAGATATCTGGACAGGCATTTCCAAGATTTGCTAGCTGGGGAATTCTGGGAGTTGAAATCCAGACCTTTTCAAGTTGCCAAGGTTAAGAAAAACACCGCTCTGTGGGATCTACGTGGAGTCAAAATAGTATTCAAGAACAAAAATTATTGCTACTTGAATTCAGACAAGATGTTATCTCGACTCCAAAAATACCTAATCTGATGCAGAAATTCCTAGTTAATGACCGTTTGCACTGAAAAAAAAAAGTGAAAAAAAAATGAAACCGACTGTTGTGTATAGAAAGCTTAAAATATTGATATTTTGCAATCTTGGAAGACAGTCAGAAATACTGATAGTATTAGTGCTGACTTATAAAACTCTCCATCAATTTCTGCCTCCAGCTGCTACCCTCCAGATCTGATGGAGTTCCAACTTTAGAGTTTTCAATCAAATTGAGGCCAGAGGTATTTCATAAGAAGAGTCCTCCACTCCTCTGCTCACAACAGAAAACCTTATGCTGCCAGGCTTGAAATTTTGGGCTTGGAGAACCTAGAACTACACCGCCTACAGTCTGACCTTAGTGTAGTACATAAAATTGTCTGGTACAACTTCCTAACTCTTAACAATTACTTTAGCTTCAACCTCAATAATACAGGGCAAACAATAGATACAAACTCAAGGTAAACCGCTCTAAACCTGTCCTACTCTCCCATTTACTTGTACTCATTTCCTTTGTTCATGTCCACGTTTATAGTTATACTTGTTATCTAGTACACATTTGACAAATTAAGTAAATAAAGTAAATAAATTGGAAGTCAAATGTTTCATGGAGTGCCAAACAAAGAAGGGATGGTTGACAAATAAGCTAAGAATTTCTGCACCAGATTAGGTATTTTTGGAGTTCAAGATAACCTTCCAGATTTCTTTCGGCTACGTTCAGATGCAGAGAATTCACTGTCAATTGATTTTTTGCTTTCAAATGTGCTTCAGCACAGCAGTGAAAAGCAGCCAGGGAGAAGGGATTGTGACTTCAAGTCATGTCACTCGGCCATCATCCAAGGTGCTCCCTTCTAATATCCTTTTCTTTCTTCTCAGTCATTCCAGAAATAGGTCAAACTCTTTGTAACAAGAGGGGGTCTCAGGAGCTGAGGCAATAAAGTTGAGATATTCCTATATTACCATTTCCCCCCCTCTCCAAACACTTCTTGTATAACAGAATAAACATATATCAAAATGTCAACCACTAGAAATGCTTTTGAGCTGCTTCCTCCTCCTCCTCCTCCTCTTTCTCCTCTTCTTGAAGCAACTCCTAGGTTCTCTTTGCTCCTGCCACCGATGTGATTTATCGGAAAAGATTTCTTGGTTTTTAAAATAAAAGTCCATAAATCCAGTGATGGGGGGGGGGGGACAGTCTACTGCCTACAGCTAGAGAATGACTGTGAATGCAAATAAAAAATCCTAAAAGGAAAATTCAACCTACATTCAGAGATTTTCAGAAACACCAAAACTCTACTAACTTATCCAGCATAACCCACTCTGTATAGATCTTTCCTGATATCCCAAAAAACTCAACCCAACCTCCCTTTAATGTTTCTGCAGCTTTGTGGAAGTGAGAAGTCAGTCCATGTATTTCTGGTTGCATCAATAAATGCATAATTTTCCCTTAATGGAACTGTGGTGGCGTGGTGGTTAGAATGCAGTATTGCAGGCTGACTCTGCCCACAGCCTGCCGTTCACTCCTGACAGGTCTCAAGGTTGACTCAGTCTTCCATCCTTTTGAGGTCAATAAAATCAGGAGCCAGATCGTTGGGGGAAATATCCTGACATTGTAAACTGCTCAGAGAGTGTTGTAAAGCACTATGGAGCAGTATATAAGTGAAATTCATGGGAGAAATTCAGCAGGTTCTGACAGGTTCTGGAGAACCGGTAGCAGAAATTTTGAGTAGTTCAGAGAACAGGCAAATACCACCTCTGGCTGGTCCCAGAGTGGGGAGGGAAGAAGGATTTTGCAGTATCCTTCCCTTGCCACACCCACCAAGCCATGTCCATCAAGCCACACCACGCCCACAGAACCGACAGTAAAAAAAATTGAATTTCACCACTGGTGTAATTGCTATTGTTATTGCTATTAACCACATCCAGTTCTGTGTTGATTGGCCCCACCTCAAATAATGTTTCCATTGGGGCCACCACAGTGCAAGAAGGAGTCAGGTAGACTGCAACATGTATAAAAAAGGCCAATCTGTGAATGAGAAACTAACAGTGAAAGTCAAGATCTGTGTTTTTTTTAATCATGCAAGGCACGGAGTACTGGTATTAGTAAAAGGGAATATTCATAGCACAGGGTGGAGCTGTGGGGTTCTTGGTGCTCTCTGGGCATTGGTGGTTTTCCCACAAGGATTTCATTCCCCAAATAGGTAACATTATCAATATTAGATGATGGAACTGGATCTTCACTGACAATGTTTCTAGTTGGGTAATGAAACCTCTGCAAGAAGACAACCAAGCTAAGAGAGTTCCAAAGACCCCCAAGGACTGATCTTAACTTACAGGAAGGCTATAATGTAACCCAACCTAAATTCTAATTCTAGAATTAGTATCTTCATGATGTTTGGGGACCTGGAAGAAGTAGGTACCTGGGGTAGGTTCTAACTTCATGCTTACGTGCTCTTAAAAGGGAGACATTTCATGATGCAAGTTGGCTAAGAATAACAATATAATCCACTCAGTATCCACTCAAGGTCTGTTCCTGGGGGAAAGAAAAGAAACAAAGACCTAACCATAGTGAGAAGACGCTTGTAACACTGGAAACAAGCAACATCTAAACAAGGTGATGGATTTCTACAGCAAGCAGGAGAGCAGCAGAGAGAAGGTAGAAAAATAGCCCCAAAAAACCAATTTATCCTGCAGGCCTCGCACTAACTCATTTCATTCCTTATTTTTGCTAATGGCCACACCTCCCACCTCCCCCCTCTCTCTCCCCCTCCCTCTCTCCCTCATGCCCTCCCTCCTCTTCTCTCTCCCTCTCTCTTTCTCTCCCTCCCTCCCTCTTTCTTTTGGAAAGAGAGAGAGAAACTTGTTTCTCTGCGAGTGTTTTCCCCTACATTTCGATTTAGTTCTCTAGCATCTGGTCTCCCTTTAGAAATATGCTGGGTTTTCCAAATAGCCGAGTTCTGCATTGTTATAACTAATTGCTGTTATGGATTAATTGTACAGAGGGACAGACTTGTGGTTGAGGGCCAGGTTGGTGGTGGGGAGGGGAGCATTTCTGTATGCATTGCAAATGTAATGTGAATGTTAGCTTTTGTGAACAAGGTGTCATGCTTGACATGAATTAATTCAACGGAAATGGTTTTGGGAGGTAGCATTAATTAGTTTGATTTATTAATTCGTGAATAGGACACTGAAATAGATCCTGTTGCCCATGGTTTCCACAGGTAGTAGTATTAACATTTGAGTCAATATTTCTGAGAAAGTATGGGCATTTTTAAAAATTTATATATACAGATAAGACCTCTAAAATCACAAATTTCATCAAACAGATGGAAGGAAACACAACAAAATTGACAAATCGCTTACACTTTCCTTAACCTGAGTGAACTCCATATGTTTGGGTTTCAACTCTCATACCAGAGTTCCCCAACCAGTATGGCTAAGCCAAGAAACTCATTATTGTTGGAATTGAAGTCCACTAATCTTCTTGGAGTCTACATTTGGGAAAATCCATCCTGTCAGAAAAAAAAAAGCTTTAACTCTTAAAAGTCTGTTTTTGAATCCCTCCGAACTCAACCATCTTGTGATACGTGTTTATTTTCCCATCACCTTTTTTATCACCTGCATTGAAAGTGCATTATGGGAGCTTCATCACTGGAGGTTTTCAAGAAGAGACTGGACTGCCATCTGTCAGAAATGGTGTAGGGTTTCCTGCCTGGGCAGGGGGGGTGGGGGGTGGATTAGATGACCTACAAGGTCTCTTCCAATTCTGTTAATCTGCAAGGTAATGTTTGAATGTTGAATTTCACCAGCGGAGAAATTTTAAAAAAAGAGCTTTAAAAAAAACATAAACATTGACCAAATCTTGCAAATATGCTTTACAAACAGGGTGGAAAATACTGGAGAATTAATACATTTGAATGTAGGAGAAGCAAAGATTGATTCATTTTTTTCTCTTCCTCGAAAATGTCTAGTGAGTATATAACTTACTCAAACCCAACCTTGTGGTGTTCATTTGTTATTTTTTTGTTTACTGGCCTCTTCTGTCTAGGAAAGATTGATTTAAAAGGAAAACAGAGATATATTTTTTTGCATCTATTAAGGCTTTTATGTAAATGTCAGGGGGACCACAATTTCTTTCTTTCCAACCTCACTTCCTAATTCCTGACTTCTAGCAAACTTGCAGGCATCAGCTGCCAGTTTAAAAGAAAACTCCATCCATCTCCTCACCGTAGATGTTGATCCCCGAAAGTGTATACATTTACATTTTACAATAATTACATTTCTTAGTCTTTAAAGGACCTTTTCTCGTCTTTGCCTTTAATAAAACACCAAACACCAACAGAAGGAAGCAACAGACACAAGAAAGCCAAACAACTTCCACTAAGAACATACATGTTTTGACTGAGCAAAATTCTAAATAGTTCTCAGGAGCTTAATTACCTATGCATTTCTGGTTTAAGGAAAGGCATTCCTATCTAAAGCTCTTTTTAAACTCCCCCCCCCCCTAAGAATGCTGCTATAAATTAAAAAGAGAAACCTTTAGAAGACAATGATGCTTCTAATAGTAATGACCCAAAATGCTGGTCTGTGGTAGTAATAAACCTTGACTTGATTTAATAAGGGCCAGGCCAATCAGATCTGAAATGTAGCTTCCTGCTGAGGTCCCAGTGAGAGCTACCGTACTAACCATCATAGGAGAATGTTGGTGCTGGGAGGATGGGGGGGAGGGTTTAAGGGAAAGGATGAAGCTTGATTAGAGAGCTACCATGTGGTCCAGGTTGCCATAGCAACCATTTGCCTTGGTGGTGGCAGCTTGGGTTATCTATTTGGAGATTCCTTCTCCCCTAGCCTCCCTTTTGAAGGCTCCAGAATTTGGCAAATCAATTAAGCTGAGGGGAGGGGGGGGGAACGGTTGTAGAAAATAGAAATTGCTTGAAAAGAGGCTGCATACAGGCAGAGAGAGGGAGAGAGAGAAGGAGAGAGAGAGAGAAGGAGAGAGAGAGAGAGAGAGAGAGAGAGGAGGAGAGAGAGAGAGGAGAGAGAGAAAGAAGGAGAGGGGGGGGAGAGAGAGAGAGAGAGAGAGAGAGAGAGGGAGAGAGAGAGAGAGAGAGAGAGAAAGAGAGGAGAGAGAGAAAGAAGGAGAGGGGGGAGAGAGAGAGAGAGAGGAGAGAGGAGAGAGAGAGAGAGAGAGAGAGAAAGAGAGGAGAGAGAGAAAGAAGGAGAGGGGGGAGAGAGAGAGAAGGAGAGAGAGAGGGAGAGA